>NC_133775.1:111402498-111407187 GCF_003597395.2 Chelonoidis abingdonii | reverse complement strand
GGGGCCGTGCCAGGCTCTGGGCAGGGGGAGGCGCTAGCCAGGTCTGTGTCCGGTGGCCGTGCCAGGCTCCGGGCGGGGGGAGGCGCTAGTCAGGTCTGTCTCTAGGGGCCACGCCAGGCTCTGGGTGGGGGGAGGCGCTAGCCAGGTCTGTCTCTGGGGGCCGTGCCAGGCTCTGGGCGGGGGGAGGCGCTAGCCAGGTCTGTGTCCAGTGGCTGTGCCAGGCTCTGGGCGGGGGGAGGCGCTAGTCAGGTCTGTGTCCGGTGGCCGTGCCAGGCTCTGGGCGGGGGGAGGCGCTAGTCAGGTCTGTGTCCGGGGGCCATGCCAGGCTCTAGGCTGGGGGAGGCTCTAGCCAGGTCTGTGTCCGGGGGCCGTGCCAGGCTCTGGGCAGGGGGAGGCGCTAGTCAGGTCTGTGTCCAGTGGCCATGCCAGGCTCTGGGCGGGGGGAGGCGCTAGTCAGATCTGTGTCCGGGGGTCGTGCCAGGCTCTGGGTGGGAGGAGGCGCTAACCAGGTCTGTGTCCGGGGGCCGTGCCAGGCTCTGGGCAGGGGGAGGCGCTAGCCAGGTCTGTGTCCAGGGGCCATGCCAGGCTCTGGGCGGGGGGAGACACTAGTCAGGTCTGTGTCCGGGGGCCGTGCCAGGCTCTGGTCACAGGTCAGGCACGGCAGTAAGTGGGTCCCTCTCCTGGCTCAGATCTTTAACCTGATGAAGTTCGACAGCTACGCGCGCTTTGTGAAGTCCCCGCTGTTCCAGGCGTGTATGAGGGCTGAGAATGAGGGACAGCCGCTCCCCGACCTGCGGGCTCACTCCCGGAACAGCAGCCCCCCACCTGAGCTCGGCAAGGTACCAGGTCCCGCTCCCCAGCACAGGGCGTGCGGTCCAGGGGCGGGGCTGCTGGAAGGACTGCAGTCGTGGGCACCATGCAACCCAAATGGGCCAAACTTGAGCGGCAATGTGAGCCAGCACCTGGGGTCATGACCCAGCACCTAGGGTCATGACACCTGGCTGCTCCTCCAGCATGCCAGCAGGGAAGGGTTCCACCATTCACCACCCAGCTCTGCTCAGGAGCCAAGTGGGGCTGACAAGTGGGGTGGCAATGCCCTCTCCTCAGGGGGATTCTCTTTCTCGGAGGGCAGCCCCAGAAGCTCCCTGAGCCGAGATCTGCCACTCTTGTCCCCTAGAAGGCGAAGCTGAAGCTGGGCAAGTCCCTGCCACTGGGGGTGGAGGTGGCCGGCAGCTGTGCTGGCAGGAGCCCCCACAGGTCCCTCAGGAGAGGGGAGCGGAGAGAGCCCTCGTGGACAGGTAAGTCCCACGCCAGGCTTCACCTGGCTGCCATCTCACTAGCTCCGCAGGCCTGTGGCCGTCCCTTCCCAAAGGGCCCCGGAGCCCCAGAGCTGGCCTTTTGTCCTGACATCCCTCTGTCTGTCTGTCCTAGAGGTGGAAGACAGCAATGGGAGCTCGTCCCTGTGGCGTGAGTCCCAGGGCTCCCTGAATTCCTCTGCGAGCCTGGACCTGGGCTTCCTCTCGTCGTCCTGCAGCAGCAGCAGCATGGCCAGCAGCTCCCAAGCAGAGGTAAGTGCCCTACTGCGGGGCCTGCTGAGTAGCCACGCCGCCCGCCGGGTGACACTGCCTCTTCCCCTGCAGAGCCACAGGAAGAGCCTGGGAGGCACAGAGCCCGACCCACAGGCCAGGCCCAGCAAGTACTGCTGTGTGTACCTGCCAGATGGCACGGCTTCGCTGGCCTCAGTGCGGGCTGGCGTCTCCATCCGCGACATGCTGGCAGGCCTCTGTGAGAAGCGCGGCTTCAGCCTCCCTGACATCAAGGTCTACCTGGTTGGCAATGAACAGGTAGGGACAGTCCTGGGGTGGGAAGGAAAAAGCTGGGCAGGCCAGGGATGGCCTGGGGATTCCATCAGAAGCCAGCCCTGGACCCACCTCACCGAGTGACCCCAGGGCCAGGCACGGACAGGTGCTGCCCGCCTGAGGCACCTGCCTGCAGACAGGAATTCCATGAGAGGGTTTTGGGGGCTGTGCCCAGGCCATGGGAGGGGCTGTGTCTCGGGTGAAGCTGTGTTCCTGGTTCTGACGTGTCTCCTCTTGGTTGGCTCTTCCCAGAAGGCTCTGGTGCTGGACCAGGACAGTGTGGTTCTGATGGACCAGGAGGTGAAGCTGGAGAACAGAGTCAGTTTTGAGTGAGTGGGAGCTGCCAGAGAGACAGATGCTGCTGCACCCTGCGAGTGTGGGGCCACCGCCTGCAGCACTGGCTCTGCAATGTCCCTGCCTCTCCCAAACCTTCCCTGTGCTCCACACCCCGGCTCCCCATGGCAGCAGCACCATGCCCATGGGAATGAGACAGTGGCTCTGGTGCTAAGTGCAACAGGGCTCAGGCCGCAAGCCAGCTGGGATGGGCCCTCAGAAGAGCAGATGGGAGCACGGCTCTGTCTCGCCCCTGCACATGCTGGCCTGGACTCTGCAGGGTGCTGGCAGCACTCTCCTTGACTGGCCAGCGAAGCCAGCTTCGCCCAGAATGAACATGCCTGGAGCGGACGTCTGGCAGCCTGAGCTCATGAGTGCCCAGTACAGCTCCACCCGGCTCACTCTGTCCTGCCCCACCCTGTCCCGCACAGCCCCAGTTCCTGCCTGCCCTACCCCGCCTTGCCAGGCTCAGCCCTGCCCCATCGTTCCAGCTGCTGTCTCATCCCACCAGGTCTTGCCACATCTTACCCTGCATGGCCCATCCTGCCCCATGTGTTTCCTTCATCTCTGTCTTCCTAGGTTGGAAATTTCCCCCCTCAGTAAAACAGTGCGAATCACTGCAAAGTCGACCAAGTGCCTGCGGGAGGCACTGCAGCCTGTGCTGGGGAAGTACGGCGTGGATGTGGAGCAGGCACTGCTGCGGCGGGTGAGAGCTGGCCCGCAGTCTGGGCAGAGCGCTGCCTTCCCCCCTCTGGTGGAGTCCTAGGAACTGCAGAAAGGGAGCTGCTGTCTTTCAATGTTGGGCATAAGCACCTGCCTGGGTCTGCAGGGGCAGATCTTAGGGAGTCCTTTGCCCTCATGCAGAACTTAGTCGTGCTCAGGTAGGAGAGGCCAGACTGTGGCTTGTCCTGCAGGCAGTGCCCCACCCATGGAGCCTGGGGCTGGGGCTGGCTACATGGCTTTCCCCAGAAGCTGCCTGCCCACCCGTGGGCAGAGCTCCTACCCCGAGGACCAGGCTGCCCGCCCGTGGGCAGAGCTCCTACCCCAGGGATCGGGCTGCCTGCCCGTGGGCAGAGCTCCTATCCCAGGGACCGGGCTGCCTGCCTGTGGGCAGAGCTCCTATCCCAGGGACCGGGCTGCCCGCCTGTGGGCAGAGCTCCTACCCCGGGGGACCTCCAGCCAATGTGTGGCCTGTGTCCTCATTGCCCCTGACACCGTAGCCAGAGCCTACTCTTGCTCCCCATGACGTACCATCCATGGAAGCCCCCCAACTCTGTTCTACTGCAGCAGGGGGAGCCGGGAGCCCTGGACCTGGGGAAGCTGGTCAGCACCGTGGCTGCACAGAAGCTCATCCTGGAAGCTGCGACAGGTATGGTCCGCAGGGCGGAGCAGCCAGGCTGGAGCACCCCCGTGGTCCCACCTCCTGGCCAGGCCAGCACAAAATCTGTGTCCAGCCCAAGGCCCTGTGGACCCCACACAGCACTGTGTGGGCCCAGCCAGTCGGGTTCTTCCTCCTCCCTAGTCGGCCCCAGACTCTGCACCTGTAAGGTGCCATGTGCCTTGGCTGTTGGCCACCACGAAATCCCACAGCAGTGAGTTCCACAGTTATCATGGTGCTGAGTCCTTCCCTGGTGGGTCTGGGCTCTTGCAATGGCAGGTGGTCTGCCCCACCCCGTCCCATGGCAGGAGCCTCTGGGCCTGACTCGCTGCGGTGCTTGTGTTGCAGAATTGAAAGTGACTGGCTCTAGTGACACTGTTGTGGCTGCTTCCCCCCTTCGGTGCAAGGTGAGTCCTGGGCACAAAGAGGGGCCCAGGCAGGGGGGCTGAGGGGGTGCCCCAGTGAAGGGCGGCAGCACTAGGGTAGGCCGGGGCTGTCGCTGGGGCTGGGGTGAGCTGTGAGTCCCCGGGAGTGCAGCTCCTTGGCTCACTTGGGGGCGGGGGGCGGTGAGCCCCGTGGCTAGAGCAGTGTGCAGCTCTGGGCCGGGCTGGCTTTGGGGACATGTTGGGGGAGCTCTGCAGCATGGAGCAGGGTTGGGGCACAGTGGGTACAGCTGGTCTGAGCCAGGCCAGCTTTGGGGCATCTCTGCCCTGAAGGGGAGGCAGGTCTCCCTGCCGGGCTGGACTGAGGTTGCTGGCTCACTCTTCCTGCTCCTCACAAGCTCTCTCCCCCACTCCCAGGAGGGTGCCCCCACAGGCACAGAGGTGGAAGCAGACATGCTGTCAGAGGTGCCCCCGTCCTTCACCAGGTCCAGGCCAGCAGCCCCGCGGGGCATGAATCGGTGCACGTATGACCTGGAAGGTGGGTAGCCCTGGCATCTGGCATGTGCTTAAACCAGCCCCATGTGTGGGGCACAGGAGACCTATCTGAGGTGCTGGGGGCAGAGGGCGTCAGAAGGAAACGTAGGGGGTGGGGAAGTGCAGAGGCAAATGGGGACCAGAAGGGGGAGTCTGAGTGCGGGGTGGGGACTGTAGGGGCAGGGGAGGGGGAGTCTGAGTG
>NC_133775.1:111383189-111400964 GCF_003597395.2 Chelonoidis abingdonii | reverse complement strand
GTGCAGGATGGGGACTGTAGGGGCAGGAGTGGGGGGTCTGAGTGCGGGATGGGGACTGTAGGGGCAGGGGAGGGGGGAGTCTGAGTGCGGGAAGGGAAGGGGAGGCTCTGAGGTGGGAGAGGGGAGTCTGAGCCCAGGATGGGGGTTCTGCGTGGGGGAGGGATCTGAGGGTTTTCTGCAGGAGTCTGTCTCTGCCCAATGACTCCACTCTACCCTCGTTCCCCTAGGGCTGGTGGAGCTGCTGAACCGGGCCCAGAGCTGCAGGGCCAACGACCAGCGTGGGCTGCTCTCTAAAGAGGTCCTGGTCCTGCCCGACTTCCTGCAGCTGCCAGAGCAGGATGCTGGCCCCAGCGAGAACTCTGAGTGGCAGCATGGCCCCTGTGATGCCAGCCCCACAGCAAAGGGGGCTAGTGCCCCTTGCCCCCTGGATCCCACACTGGCGCAGCCACCTGTCCACTCTGAACTGAACTGAGGCCCATGCTGCACTTTCTTCAGAGCCAGCATTGAGGATGTCTGGCCCTGATTTCAGGTCAACTCTGGTGCCCTGGCCAACTCCTGCGTCCTTAAACTGCCCCGGCAGTTTCAGAAAACTACAGTATTCTCCACTTCCTGTCCTAAACTGTTGTGTAGTGTTGCTGTGAGTTGTTAAACAGCTTCCTCGTTCCACCCTAGAGGTGGCTGCATCTCAGTGGCAAGTGAAGTGAGCCTGTATATAGTTTGTATGTCAGTTATTTGTAAAGCACTTTGGGATGTAAGATATGCTTGATTAACCACCTACGTGGCCCAGCGCCTCTGCTTATGTCACCAGTCCTCGCTATGGGTACAACGGGGGATGGGAGCCAGCCTATGTCTGCGCAGAGTGGGCCATGGAGATTTGACAGCTGCCTTCAGGAGGAGGCTCCCTGGAGTAACCTGCCAGTGAGGAGGGGGATGGTGGCTGGTGGCACATCAGGATGAGGAGGATGGGGAGAGTTAGAGCAGGAGCAGCTCCCTGGGGTGGCCCTTAGATGCACCTCACTGGGGTCTCTGCCAGACAGCTGCCCCCGTTTAGCTCCAGAAGTGCGGGCGTGCAAACCCCAAACCCTCAGCTGCTACAGGGCTGCAGCAGGGCCTGGCTGCTCCTAGCAAGTGAGAGCCCATGCGCTAGCCCCAGGGTACAGGAGTTCCCAAGCCCAGTCTGGCTGGATGGGTTGCATCTCCTGGGAGCTGGACCCTGTGCCCAGTGGGAGGCTGGGGGCAGATATGGGGCTGCGAGGGGAGCCCAGAGTCCCCCAGGCCATGCCAGCTTGTTGGCTGTGGTGCTGCTTTGCATGCTAAGGACGGCTGAGGAGGCGGCTGCTCCTCATTGACTGTCCTCATCTGCATGTGGCAGCACCTCATCAGGCTGTGTGTGAACGGAGAGTGGAAGAGGCAAGCAGCTGCCTGCAGACTGTTGCATAGTCCGGTAGGCAGGGGTGGGGGTGTGACTGGCCATGCACAGGGGCAAGGGGCAGCAGAGAACACGGCAGGTGATACTGCAAAGAGCTAGGCTGTTGGGGGTTACACGAGGGGCACGTTTCCCTCATCAACGCCTCTCCAGTGACCCAGGGCGGTGCTAGGGGGCGCTGTGCCACAGGGAGTGGGGCAGGGTCTGTCCCAGGGCCCCAGGGCGGCGCTAGGGGGCGCTGTGCCGCAGGGAGCGAGGTGGGGTCTGTCCCAGAGCCCCAGGGGGGCACTAGGGGGCACTGTGCCACAGGGAGCAGAGCGGGGTCTGTCCCAGGGCCCCAGGGGGGCGCTACGGGGCGCTGGGCCGCAGGGAGCGGGGCAGGGTCTGTCCCAGGGCGGCACTAGGGGGCGCTGTGCCGCAGGGAGCGAGGTGGGGTCTGTCCCAGAGCCCCAGGGGGGCGCTAGGGGGCGCTGTGCTGCAGGGAGCTGGGCAGGGTCTGTCCCAGGGCCCCAGGGTGGCACTAGGGGGCGCTGTGCCGCAGGGAGCAGGGCGGGGTCTGTCCCAGGTCCCCAGGGTGGCACTAGGGGGCGCTGTGCCGCAGGGAGCGAGGTGGGGTCTGTCCCAGAGCCCCAGGGCGGCGCTAGGGGGTGCTGTGCCACAGGGAGCGGGGCGGGGTCTGTCCCAGGGCCCGAGGGCGGCGCTAGGGGGCGCTGTGCCACAGGGAGCGGGGTGGGGTCTGTCCCAGGGCGGCACTAGGGGGCGCTATGCCGCAGGGAGCGGGGCGGGGTCTGTCCCAGGGCCCCAGGGTGGCACTAGGGGGTGCTGTGCCACAGGGAGCGAGGTGGGGTCTGTCCCAGGGCCCCAGGGGGGCGCTAGGGGGCGGTGTGCCGCAGGGAGGGGGGCGGGGTCTGTCCCAGGGTGACACTAGGGGGCGCTATGCCTCAGGGAGCGGGGTGGGGTCTGTCCCAGGGCCCCAGGGCGGCGCTCGGGGGCGCTATGCCGCAGGGAGCAGGGTGGGGTCTGTCCCAGGGCCCCAGGGTGGCACTAGGGGGCGCTGTGCCGCAGGGAGCGGGGCGGGGTCTGTCCCAGGGTGACACTAGGGGGCGCTATGCCGCAGGGAGCGGGGTGGGGTTTGTCCCAGGGCCCCAGGGCGGCGCTCGGGGGCGCTATGCCGCAGGGAGCAGGGCGGGTCTGTCCCAAGGCCCCAGGGTGGCACTAGGGGGTGTTATGCCTCAAGTAGTGGAGTGGGGTCTGTCCCAGGGCGGTGCTAGGGGGCGCTGTGCCGCAGGGAGTGGGGTGGGGTCTGTCCCAGGGCCCCAGGGCGGCACTAGGGGGCGCTGTGCCGCAGGGAGCGGGGCGGGGTCTGTCCCAGGGTGGCACTAGGGGGTGCTGTGCCGCAGGGAGCAGGGCGGAGTCTGTCCCAAGGCTCCAGGGTGGCACTAGGGGGCGCTGTGCCGCAGGGAGCGGGGTGGGGTCTGTCCCAGGGCAGCGCTAGGGGGCGCTGTGCCACAGGGAGCAGGGCGGGTCTGTCTCAGGGCAGCGCTAGGGGGTGACATGGGGAACGGGGCGGGGTCTGTCCCTGTTCCCCAGGGCAGTGCTAGGGGGTGCTGTGGTGGCTGGCCGGGGTGGGGAAGAGTTTGCAGGAAGTGGGGGCTTATTCTACCGTCTATTCTCCCTGTAGATTTCTACTTCACTTCCAGCCTAAGCTGCTGAGCACAGTCCCATGTGCTGACCAGTAGCCGCTGTGTCCCAGCCCAGAGGCAGCTGCAGCCTCAGTCCTTTGGCAGGGGCTGCATATTGACCCTTTGCTCTGCCCCCGAGAAGCAGGAAAGAGAGTCTGGGTGGGTCGTGTATTCACTGAGCGATGCTGCTGCTCTGGGCTTAGCCCCCCACCCAACGTGCCCCACCTCACACAGCGGGCACCGGGTTGCACCAGAGCGTTTGAGAGGCTGGCTCTGCTGGCTGGTGGGGTGTACAGGCAGGAGGGACAGGGCTGCCCTGCCAACCTGGAGCAGCTTGGAACAGGCACCCAGCAGGGGGTGAGTAAGTGGGGAGGAGGCCATGGCTCAGACATGGGCGAGGACCTGTTTTCTCACTGACCAGGTGCCCTGGTCCCGAGGCTGCCTCCCCCTCACTCTGTGCAAGGGCCCCTCAGCCTGGGACCTGCTTGGGCTGGGCAGGTCCTGGGGCAGCTCAGTTCTCCCCGTGGAGCTGGCAGGAAGGGGGACACTTTGTTTGGGGGGTGCTACTGCCAATCTGGATAGTGACATTCCTGAGATCCGGGGGGCATCCGATCTGCCCACCTCCCCAGGGCACTTGTGGGGCAGGTCCACAAGCCAGTGAGGGTAGCGCAGCAGTGCTCCGGGCATGCCATACCCTAGTGCCAAAGGCTGGGGAAATAGAGGAGGGAGGGATTAATTCACCCTGGGTATCCCACTAGCTGTGCAGGCTGCAGGGGGCCTGATGGGGTCTGGTTCCGCCACGGTGGGGTCTGGGCTCGCCCCAGCCTGCTGTGCCCCCCTCCCCCGGGCCTAGATGCCATCAGACCTGCTGGGTCTGCCCAGGTACCAGGCAGAGTGCACTGGCGAGCTCTCCTTATCCCCATGACGATGGCCCCCACGGTACTACGCTGCAGCTGTCCCTGGGACAGGCTTACTGGCAGCAAACAGTCTCAGCCAGAAGCCAGTGGACATGGGGGCTGGGTAGGACCAAGGAAGTGGGCAAGGGACACTGCAGGGTAACTCTCGGCTGCACTGCTTGCTGGATTGCTCTGCGCTGGGAGCGCCAGGCCATCCTGCCAGATGGGTGCAGCGGGGGGCAGGGCTGGCTGGGAGTTCCTGGCCCCCCCGAGGCAGGGGGGCACACTTGCTAATCAGAAACAGCCTGTCCCCGCCCTGGTCTGAGCAGCTCTGTCCGGCCCCACAGCTGGGCTCCCTCTGTGCTGCTGGCCTCCAGGCCAGATGCATTCACTGGAAACCTTCAGCAGCTGGGCTGTCCTGCTGCTTGGATTGTGGCGGTGCCTGGATGCAGGGAGGCAGGCCCTGCCCTGGCAGCATCGCCCTGCAGTCGAGACACATGAGCTGGTTATCATCTCGCTGTCACAGGGCAGGAGCTGAGCCCAGACACGTCCAGGGACTGGCCCAAAGTCACGCAATCTATGGTGAGGCTGGGAACTGAGCCCAACCCAGTCACTCGCCCACAAGGCCACACGGGCAGACAGCTGGGAGCAGGCAGAGCCAGCAGTCTCTGCTAGTCCCATGACAGGCCTGTCTCCTGCAGGACCCCGGGACAGCACCTTCTGCTGCGCCAGAGTGAGTCCTCAGTGCAGCTGGGGAGCAGGGAGCCATGGAGCCCGGCACAAAGGTACCACAGGCTGGGGGGAGCCTTCAGCCTAGCAGAGGTGCTGAGCCTGTCACCACAGCACCCGTCAGGCCCTGGACCCAGGCTGGGCTTTTGTGGGGAAAGGTGCATGGGGTTCTGGCATCAGCGCAACCCAGCTGCAGCGTGGGGGGGCGAGGGGGAACGGGTTGGACCCTGTGTCCGGGATGCCACCTGATGTGCTGGGGTCCCACTGCATCCGCCTGTTCCACCAGCCCGGGTTTCCCCACCCTGTCCTTGCTGTGCCAGGTGCTCGAGCCTTCTCTAGCACACGCACCAGTAAGGCCACAGCCAGCTGCAGACGCAGACTGAAATCAACTCTGTGTGGGAAGATTCGGCTCAGCGTTTTATCCAGCACTCACATGCACACTTCCTTTGGGGTGTAAATCCAGAATAATATTGTCTTGTGCTGTACAGGGAGATCTGCACAATGCAAGCTCATAAAAATCTCCCCCACACTTTTTGCCTCCCCAGATACGAATGGCACAAACTGAGTTTTGAAATGAACAAGAAATAAGTTTATTAACTATGAAAGGTAAATGTTAAGTGATTATAAGGGATAGCAAACCGAACAAAGCAGTTTACTGAGCAAATAAAACAAAACACACAAACTAAGCGCAATACGCTACAGAGACAGGTTACACACAGTAACTTCTCCCCCAAGGGTTGTTTGGGCAGGTTGGAGCGTTTCTGCAGCTCAGAGTTCCAGTTATGTCTCTTCACAGGCTAGACTCCTGGTCTCAGCCCCTGCCTTCCCCTAGCTTAGTCCCTTGGTTTCTGCAGGAACTTTCCGCAGTCTCTCCTCTCAGGCGGGGAGGCAATGGAGGGCCCAGATTGCCTTGCTTCCCAGCCTTACATAGAATGTACACAAGGTGGGAAGCCTTTGTTTCCAGTGGAAAAGTGCCAGCAGTGTCCAAGGTGTCAGAGCAGCCATGAGACAAGGTTTATTTGCTGGGAAGGAACTCCTGGGAAGATGGAGGAGCCACCAGGGAGAATATTCCTAATTTCCGATACAGAAATTATACATTCACACACTGGATAAACATAGACAGTAAATCACAATGTTTCAGTGATACCTCACATGTCCCATCTAGTATAAAACACATCTTAGTTATACCCTATTCAGATCAGAACAATATTTCTATGAAGAATATGGGGTGTAACATCACAGAGTGCTCCTGCGGAAGGGAGCCGGGCCCCCTGAGCTCAGCGCTGATGCCAGTGCCCTGTGGTGCACACTGCTTGCCCCTGGTGCTGCCAATTGCTGCAGGCACTATAGGATGGCTGCTGAGTGCTCCACAATCCTCTGTACAAGGTGCCCAGCCCAGTGTGACTGCAGGAGCAGCAGTGCTGGCTGAAAAGGGCCCTGACAGCTGGTGCCCACCTGAGCCACCTGCACCTGGAGCCAGCTGTTGATTCCGCCCTGTGGCCAGACCTCACTGTGCAGCGACGCTTGGGCCAGGCCAGCCAGAGCTGGCTGAGGGTCCTGTGGGGAGAGTGTTCCCCTCTGAAAGACACGGGCCCTTCCTGTGTCCCCAGCAGCCGCCCAGCTCCCCCCAGAAGCAGGGTGGAAAAGGCCGTTCCCAAGTCCACAGAGGAGATCCAGGCTGCCAAGAAGGTAACCAGCCCTGATGGGATGCTCAGTGCTGGAGGGTGGGAGGTGTTCTGAGCAGGGACCCCATGCCCAGGCAGGGTTTGTTCTCTAGGGGTGGTGTCTCTGAGTGAGTCATGGGAGACTCTGAATGAGGACCCACACCGAATCGGGCTGGTTCTCCATGGTGGGGCTCTAAGAACCCACACCGGGTCAGGCTGGTTCTCTGGGGGGGCGGGATCTGAGGACCTACACCGAGTCGGGCTGGTTCTCCATATGGGGGTTCTAAGGACCCACACTGGGTTGGGCTGGTTCTCCATGGGGGAGGCTCTGAGGACTCACACTGGGTCAGGCTGGTTCTGCATGGTGGGGGGTCTGAGGACCCTCACCGTGTCAGGCTGGTTCTCCATGGGGGGGCTCTGAGGCCCAATACCAGGTTGGGATGGTTATCCATGCGGGGCGGGGCTCTGATGCCCTACACTGGGTCAGGCTGGTTCTCCATGGGGGGGCTCTGAGGACCCACACTGGGTTGGGCTGGTTCTCCATGGGGGAGGCTCTGAGGACCCACACTGGGTCGGACTGGTTCTCCATGGCGAGGCTCTGAGGACCCACACTGAGTCGGGCTGATTCTCAATGGAGGAGGCTGTGAGGACCCACACCGGATCGGGCTGGTTCTCCATGGGGGGGGCTGTGAGGACCCTTACCGTGTCAGGCTGGTTCTCCATGGGGGGGCTCTGAGGACCAATACCAGGTCGGGCTGGTTCTCAATGGGGGGCGGGGCTCTGAGGCCCTACACTGGGTCAGGCTGGTTCTCCATGGGGGGGCTCTGAGGACCCACACTGGGTCGGGCTCGTTCTCCATGGGGGAGGTTCTGAGGACCCACACTGGGTCAGGCTGGTTCTCCATGGGGGAGGCTCTGAGGACCCACACTGGGTCAGGCTGGTTCTCCATGGGGGAGGCTCTGAGGACCCACACTGGGTCGGGCTGGTTCTCCATGGGGGAGGCTCAGAGGACGCACACTGGGTCGGGCTGGTTCTCCCTGCCCGGAGGCTGGCGCTAGTGGGGCTGTGTGCTATGTTCTCTCTTCCCAGGCGTTCCGCACAGCCCAGAAGTCTCTCTCTAGCCAGGAGGACACCAGTGGCTCCCAGGTACCTGCCATCTCCTTTGCTGCCTATTAGGAGCCATGCGGGCCCAGCTCAGGTGCTGCTCCCAGGCCACGTGCCTAGCAAACCTCATGTGGGTCTGCATGCACCCTCAAGGACCCCGAACCTGGGAAGGGCCCAGGAGCTTCTAGAGGGGCTTGGGCTGAGGCTGTCAGGGCAGTGCCCAGGCAGGGGCTGAGGGTGGCAGGGCAGGGCCTGGGTGGCCTGGGCTGAGGGTGGCAGGATAGTGCCATGGGTGGGGACTGAGGGTGGCAGGGCAGTCCCAGGTGGCCTGGGCTGAGGGTGGCAGGGCAGTGCCCAGGTGTGACGTTATTGATATAAACTGGGACCATATAGAACATGGTTTGAAACCAAGGTCCTTTAGTGGCACCAAATCTTATGTAAAGGGGGTCATATAAGGTGTCTAAGACCAGGTTATGGGTTGCTGGTTATGATTATGCTGTCTGTATGTATGTGTCATTTTGTAGTTGAAGTTATGAGTATTGGATCTATACTGTCTGTATTTCAAATTGGTGCTGTAGTTCTGGGTGACACCCCAGACAAGTTGGTGTTAACTCTGCCTAGCCTGCTTGATGGCCCATTAAGAATCATCAGCTACACAATTGACCCATTGAGAGAAGGCAGGTGCTCCTTGTAACTCAGCAGGGTCTGCAGGGACTTGCCCATGTAACGGCAGGCTCCATTTTGCTGTAATTTTCCACAGTAAGAACAAAGGAGTGTTCTTACACCTGGAAGAGCCTATATAAGGCTGATGCCTCATCTCCATCTTGTCTTCAGTCCTGCTTCTTACCTCTGGAGGGACTTTGCTACAAGCTGAAGATCTACACAAGGGAATGATGACCCATCCCAGCAGGGGATGTTCTCCAGAGGCTTGATTTGAACCTGCAGTTTACTCCATCACTGCTGCAAGCCTGAACTAAGAACTTTGTCGTTACTGTATGTAATTGATTCCATTTAACCAATTCTAGCTCTTGACCTTCTACCTTTTTCCTTTATAAATAAACCTTTTGATTTTAGAGTTCTAAGGATTGGCACCAGCGTGATTTGTGGGTGAGATGATGTGATAACGAAACACATCCCGCCACCGCAGTACTAGGAGTTGAGCCGATGTGGCTCCACGCACCACTGGGGGAGGGAAAACCCGTTTACAACCCCCCTACTAACTACATTTCCCCAGAGTCCTTGACCCAGATCAATATCGCGTCGACCTTTACTCAGTCCTGAGCAGTATACTACACGTGGTTGAGATGGTGAATGGTTGATGAAACGAAGAAAGTAAGCCGGATTCCACGCGAAAGGATGTGAAAAGCCTGTTATGATAAAAAAGTTGTGTTCCTTTAAAATCTATATTTTTTACAACAGTAAACCGGCTTGTTCGCAGAAATTAATCCGTGAAAGCGCGCGCGCGGAGAATAGTGGTAGGCAGAGGTCCTCCATGTGTGGTCAGCCTCCGTGAGGGTCACCCGTGTCGCCGAGTTAGCCCGGCCCGCTGTGCTCAATCATGACTCTATGTGTAACCCATTAGTATGAGCGATGTACCTCCACTGCTCCCTACTATATTTTGACCCCACCCACCGTACACCCGCATGGGACATTACAGACTGTATGTACTATATGCTAACCCATACCAAATACCAGAGTCCCCCCGTACTCTGTATGTTGCCGCCTGACTAGATGACATAGCCAAACTCTGTGTATCATCCTTATTTAAATATTCTCTAATAAACATATTGACCTGGTTGTGACGTTAGGAGTGTAATGTAATTCTCATTGAAAAGTGACAGGGCCAGAAGAGTTAATTAACTGCACCTCCACGACTGACCTACCCATGGGTGAACCTTAAGGAGCTGGTTAGCAGATATTGTAAATGAACAGAGCTTTTTATGCAGGTCTGCATTGTTAGAGGTAGGAAGGGTAGATGTTTTGCTCAGTTTGGGATGCCAGCAAACAAGTCTTGTCTATTGGCTATATTTAAATTCAAAGATCAGAAAGGATATTAGCATTTAGAGTGGAATAGTATGTGATGGTAGCGTCTGTGTGTCTCTTGAAGGTTGTGGTCACCTGTATCTGAACTGTTTGATGGATTAATTACTCTGTGCTAATTGCCAGAGATTTGTGGAGAAGAGTTGAGCCTATTGTTTTCTCAGGCCGAAAGGCTGCTTGAAACGTATAAGAAGCTCGGAGCACGATCCTGCTTCATCTCAGATCTGCTTGGGTTTCGAGGAAACGGGGGAACCTTAAGCCACAAGGATTGAGATCCCCAGTCATTGACTGGAGCCACCCTGAATATGGACGTTGGACTATAACCTGTGACTATTTCTAAAAGGACTTTTTGGCTAACTACAGCCAAGATTCTACTATGTATCTGAACCTCAGAAATTGAATTTCAAGTGTGCTATGTATATGTATCTTTTAACCAACACTCTCTCTTCTTTTTTTCTAATAATTTTAGCTTAGTTAATGAAATTGGCTTGTAGCGTGTATTGTGTGTAAGATCTAGTTTATAATTGAACCCGAGTATGTGCTGATCCTTTGGATTGGAAGAACCTTTTCTCTTTATATGATGAAGTAAATTTCAGGAATCACTCATCATATCTGACAGGGTGTTCTGGACAGAGGCCTGAAGGTGGGCACTTTAAGGAACTGCGTGGTTCAAACTTCTAAGTAACCAGTGAGTACTATAGAGCTGTTTTGTGCTGATTGGTAAATCTAAGTAGTGGAATAACCACCAGCATTTGGATTTGTCTGCCCTGTTTTGTTTGCAGTTCACCCGATTGAGTGACCTCGGCTGGTCTCACGGGCAGCACGGTCACACCTGGGTCTGGGGCTTGATCCTTTGGGGTTAAGAGAACCATTTTCTTTACTGGGGTGTGGTTTTCAAACCATTCATCCCCAGGACGTCGTGGACTGTGGTGATACTGGAACTGGAGTGTCTAAGGAAATTGCTTGTGGACTTGTGGTAGTAGCCAGTGGGTGAAACCGAAGTTATTTGTGTCTGGCTGGTTTGGTTTGCCTTAGAGGTGGAAAACCCCAGCCTTGGGCTGTGACTGCCCTGTTGAGCATTGGTCCTGGATTGGCACTCCGGTTGGATCCACCAGAACCACATCGTCACACCAGGCAAAGGCTGAGTTTTGGCAGGCCGCCGTGGCCCGAGGTGACTGGGCTGGGAATGAGGTGGCAGGCGAGTGCCAGGTGGCGCGGGCTGAGGGTGGCAGGCAGTGCGCAGACCGGGGGATGAGACTGTCAGGCTGTGCCAGGCAGGGTCTGAGTGTGGCAGGGCAGTGCTGAGGTGGCCTGGGCTGAGGGGGCAGGGCAGTGCTCAGGTGACCTGGGCTGAGCGGTGGCAGAGCAGTGCCCAGCGGGGCTGAGGCTGTCAGGCAGTGGCCAGGCAGAGTCTGAGCGGTGGCAGTCTTGCGAGTGCCTGGGGGTGGGGGCTGAGGGCAGGCAGTGCCCAGGCAGGGACTTGAAGAAGGTTAGCAGGCCATGCCCGATGGTGGCAGGGCTGAGGGGTGGCAGGCAGTGCCCAGGCAGGGGCTGAGGGTGGCAGGGCCGTGCCCAGTGTGTTGGGGCGCTGCGCACGGGACCTGCGCCGTGCCCAAGTGCTCGTGCTTGGTGCTGGTGGCAGGGCAGCTGCCATGGGCAGGGGTGGGCTTGAGTGTGGTGCGGTCCACTGCCCGCATGTGGGGATGCTGAGGGTGGCAGGGCAGTGCCCAGGCAGGGGCTGAGGGTGGCAGGGCAGGGCTTGGGTGGCCTGGGCTGAGGGTGGCAGGGCTGGGCCATGGGCGGGGGCTGAGGGTGGCAGGGCAGTGCCCAGGCAGGGGCTGAGGGTGGCAGCGCATTGCCCAAGTGGCCTGGGCTGAGGGTGGCAGGGATGTGCCCAGGCAGGGACTGAGGGTGGCAGGGCCGTGCCCAGGTGGCCTGGGCTGAGGGTGGCAGGGCCGTGCCCAGGCAGGGACTGAGGGTGGCAGGGCCGTGCCCAGGTGGGAGCTGAGGCGGGCAGGGCAGGGCCTGGGTGGCCTGGGCTGAGGGTGGCCCGGCAGTGGCCGGGGTGCCTGCCCCATGGAGGTGGCTGTGTCAGCCTGAGCCTGTTTCATCTGCATCTCTAGGAAATGGCGCCTCGCGCTGACCAGCCGGAGCAGACCTGAGGGGCAGGAGCTGCCCGCGTGCTGGTGGCAGGACGTGATACCTAACCGGAGCTAGAGCCCGGGCTGTCCTGTAGCTTGGCAGTGCCCAGTCTTGGCGCCCACGGTGCCTGTGTTGCAATGGCGATGTCTGTCTGTCCGTTCGTCCTGTCTGGAGGGAAACGTGGGTAAATAAAGGCACTGCCTGGCTGTGTTTTCGCCTCGCTATTCACTCCCTGCCGGGGTGATCAATGCAGGGCCGGGTGCCGGGGGTGCTGCCCCCTCATCCACTGGGGGGCAGGGCTTTCTCCTCTGCTTTTCAACCCTTTGTGCCCTCCCGCCCACTCACTATCACCTGTCATGCCTGGCTACCACACAGAGCCCTGTCCACCGGGCCCTCAGCTTGACCAGGGTTCTTAGCAGCCCCTGCCGGGCAGAGAGGTGACCTGGAAACGGTTCGAGCCCTCCCCTCGCAGCAGTGTCACAGAAAGGGCTCCTCCCCAGCTCCCCGCGCCCCCACCCAGCTCCCCATGCCCCCTGCTCAACTCCCGGTGCCCCCCACCCACCTCCCGGTGCCACCGCACCTCCTGGTGCCCTCCACCCAGCTCCCCATGCCCCCTCCCCAGCTCCCTGTGCCCAGGAAGTGGGGCGGATTTGCCCTGGGAATGTCGCAGGGGGGTTATACTGGGGATGGGGAACTTCCCTTGAAGGAAGCTACCTGAGCTGTAACCTGAGCCATGGGGGGGGGGCGAGGGAAGAAGTGACACCTTCTGCCTGGGGAAACTGGACAAAGGAGAGGAGGAGCTGGGGGGAGAGGGGAGAAAGCTGCTGGAGGAGTTTTTGTTTTTCTGTCTCGGGCTGGGGGGTGCAATGCAGGGAACCCCAAGCTGGGGTCTAAGCTCCCTGAACCCCCCAGAAGGACTTGACTGAGGCGTCTTGGTTGTACCAACAAGCTCCGCTTGGCACTGTGTTCCTGTCGGTTAATAAACCTTCTGTGTTACTGGCTGGCTGAGAGTCAGGGTGAATCTCAGGAAGAAGGGTGCAGGGCCCTGACTCACCCACACTCTGTGACACCCCTTTCAGCTCCAAGTGCCCCCCCCCCACCTCTCCCCCAGGGCCTGGTAGTGTGTGCTCATCCTAGCCCAGCCCAGCTGCCCCCAGCCCCCCATTTAGGCAACCCTCCTCCAATGTGTGGGGATGAGGTCAGCCAGGCAGAATCCCACCTTGGGGCCCTTTCCAGCTGTGCTGCACCCCCAGTATCGCCCCCCCCATTGTACCCCTTCTCCTCGAGTATTGGCCCCCCACTGCACTCCTCCAGTATCATGCCCCCACTGGGCCCCTCCTCCCCAGTATCATTCCCTGGGCCCCTCCCCCACACCTCAGGTATTAGTCCCCCACTGCGTTCCCCTCAGTATCATCCCTCCTCAGTAGCGCCCCCCAGTCCCTTCTTTGAGTATTGTTCCCCACCCCATCCACTGTGCCCAGACCCCAGTATCATCCTCTTGCTCTGCCCCTCCCCCTAAGTATGGCCCCCTTGGGGCTGGAGGTGCCCAGTGTCCTGGTGGCAGGGGGCATGGCAGGAACTCCCGAACCCTTTAAATGTTGGCAGCAAATTTCCTCCCCATTGCCTGCAGCTGCTTGGGCTCCAGCCAGTCATGTCAGCCCCTCCCTCCCGTCCTGGGGCAGGGCCCAGGCTGCTCAGTGCTGGAGCAGTGCTGCCGGGCTCCACACGCCCGGCCTGCTGCACACTGGCTCCCTCAGTGGGAGAGGACGGGAAGGAAGGGGGCAGCAGTCCCTGGGAGGACAGATCTTTCCAGCACCTGGGTGAGACTCCTACCAGCTCTGCTGCGTCCTGGGACCATCCCCTCCCCATGGGGCACTGGAGACGTCTGACCATGGCACTGTGCCATCTGGTCACCCAGGCCAGACAAGGCAGGCAGCGCTGGGCTGGCCCTGCTCCTCTGGCATACACAGGGCTGTTGGCAGGTGAGGATGCTGGGGCCTGCCAGGCGGGCATGGGTGGTGCTGCCCCCTTCCATGGGCAGCTCCCTGCATGGAGGGTCCGGCCTTGCCTGGGAACGTAGCTGGGATGGAGAAGGCCAGCTCCCCCGCTGTTCCCCTCAACGCATCTGGAAATGGCAGCAGAGGGCAGCCAGGGGTGGCCCCACACTCCCCCCTGGCCTTGGCGCTCATCCTGCTGGCCGTGCTCTCCATCATCCTGGCCATGCTGCTGGGCAACGCGCTGGTGGTGGTGACTGTCTTCACCAGCCAGGCCCTCAAAGCCCTGCAGAACCTCTTCCTGGTGTCTCTGGCTTCAGCCAACATCCTTGTGGCCACCCTCATCATCCCCTTCTTGGCCAACAAGCTGCTGGGCTCCTGGGGCTTCAGCAGCCTCTGGTACAGCCTCTACCTGGCACTGGCCACGCTCTTCTGCACCTCCTCCATCCCGCACCTGTCTGCCATCAGCCTGGACCACTACTGGCCTGTTGCCAGGGCTGCCGGGTTCAACTTCCAGAGTCAAGGTCATGATCGGTGCCATGTGGGCCATCGCTAGCCTGTCTCCCTGCCAGCCCTGTTCACGGCCCAGCCACAGGCCAGGAAGCGCCTGCTGAACAACGATATCTGGTACATGCTGGCCTCCTGCACCGCCTCCTGCTTCACCCCCTGCCTCACCATGCTCCCTGTGTACTACAGGATTTATCGCATCATCAAGCACAGGTGCTGCAGCATTGTCTCCGCCAGGCCTGGCATGGCCCAGCGCCCCTCCCGTGTCAGCTCCTGCTTGTCCACTGCCACCTGCAGAGCAGGACACAAGCACAGAGCAGGGCAGCCAGTGTGCCCACAAGCTGGGGCCAGCTCGTCTCTGCAGGCAGTGGCCAGAGGAGGAGAACAACAGCGCCAGTGCCAGCCTGAGAAGGCTCAGGAGGCCTTCCTGGGCACTGGCTCGAGGCCCCTGGCGGTGGGGTGAGCAGCAGAACATGTCCATCTCCAGGAGACGGCTGGTGCAGGCGCGGGAGCGCGGGTTCCCCTTTGTCCTGGCCATGGGGATCGGTGCCTTTGTCCTGTGCTGGTTCCCCTTCTTCACCTACAGTCTGGGGTCGCTGCCACATCTCCAAGCTCCTCTTCAGCTTCTTCTTCTGGATTGGCTACTGCAACAGCTGCCTTAACCCAGTCATGCACACGTCTTCAACGGGGACCTCCGCAGGCTCCTCTCCAAGGCCCCGCGCTGGCGCCACTCCTCTGCTCGGCCAGACCCCAGCAAAGCCCCTGCACGACTGTCCCCTTCTGGCTGAGGTCATTTCCAGCTGGGTACCAAACTGCTCTTGGCCTCCAGCCCCTGTGCTGGGCTATGTGACACAGGAGAAAAGCTGGGGTGTGGGGCTGTGTCCTGGCCTGGGGTTTAGGAGCCCTGGGATTATGGGTTGGGTGGCCCAGGCTGTGAGCAGAGTGGGGCTGGAAACTCCAGCTGCCAACTTTAGTTTACAGCTATTGAAAAACATGCAGATTTTGGGTATTTTAATAACAGACTGAATCACAGGCCAGGCCCTGGTGTCTGGCTCTTGGGCAGGGCCAGGCCCCAGCATCTGGCTCCTGTGCCAGGCCCCTGCGTCCAGCTGCTGGGCTGCGCCAGGGCTCCACCATCTGGCTCTTGGGCTGCGCTGGCCTGGGACTCCACCATCTGGCTCTTGCACTGGGCTGAGCTGGGGCTCCACCGTCTGGCTCTTGAGCTGGGCTGGGCTGGGTTGGGACTCCACCATCTGGCTCTTGGGCTGGGCTGGGCTGGGCTGGGTCGGGTCGGGACTCCACTGTCTGGCTCTTGCACTGGGCTGGGCTGGGCCGGGACTCCACCGTCTGGCTTTTGGGCTAGGCTGGGGCTCCACCATCTGGCTCTTGGGCAGGGCTGGGCCGGGCTGGACCTCCACCATCTGGCTCTTGGGCTGGGTTGGGTCGGGACTCCACCATCTGGCTCTTGGGCTGGGCTGGGCTGGGGCTCCACCGTCTGGCTCTTGGGCAGGGCTGGGCTGGACTGGGACTCCACTGTCTGGCTCTTGGGCTGGGCCGGGCCGGGCTGTGACTCCACCGTCTGGCTCTTGGGCCGGGCTGGGCCGGGCTGGACCTCCACCATCTGGCTCTTGGGCTGGGTTGGGTCGGGGCTCCACTGTCTGGCTCTTGGGCAGGGCTGGGCTGGGCTGGGACTCTACTGTCTGGCTCTTGGGCAGGGCTGGGCTGGACTGCAACTCCACTGTCTGGCTCTTGGGCTGGGCCGGGCCGTGACTCCACCGTCTGGCTCTTGGGCTGAGCTGGACCGTGACTCCACCGTCTGGCTCTTGGGCTGGGCTGGGCTGGGCTGGGGCTCCACCGTCTGGCTCTTGGGCAGAGCTGGGCTGGGCTGAGGCTCCACCGTCTGGCTCTTGGGCAGGGCTGGGCTGGACTGGGACTCCACTGTCTGGCTCTTGGGCTGGGCCGGGCCGGGCCAGGCCAGGACTCCACCGTCTGGCTCTTGGGCAGGGCTGGGCTGGACTGGGACTCCACTGTCTGGCTCTTGGGCTGGGCCGGGCCGGGCCGGGCCAGGACTCCACCGTCTGGCTCTTGGGCTGAGCTGGGCCGTGACTCCACTGTCTGGCTCTTGGGCTGGGCTGGGCTGGGGCTCCACCGTCTGGCTCTTGGACTGGGCTGGGCCGGGGCTCTGTTTCTGGTTCCTGGGCCACGCTGGGCCCACGGGGGCCCCAGGCAGCAGCTGAGCATTGGCACGGTGCCCAGCAGGACTCTCTCTGCCCTGGCATCTGGGGACACGCATGGAGAAGCCTGAGTCTGAGCCCTGGCGAGGAGGGTGTGGTGGTCTCACAGTCTCAGGGTGGAGATGTTTGGGCCCAGCCAGGCCTGGAGATTGGGCAGCAGACTGGTCCTTTGCTTGGCCTAGGGGATCTCTGGTGTGTCCAGCCCCTCTGGTCTGGGGCAATTAGCTCGGCAGGTTGGAGCCAGGTCTGAGCCTGCCCTGGCAAGCCCCTCCCACAGGAGAGGGAGGGGATCCCAGGGATTCCTGCGGGCTGTTCCAGGGGGACACAGGAGCGCCTGGTTCCGGGTCCTGTCACTGACAGAGACCAGTGCCAGCTGCTGCAGACGAAGGTGCCAGACCCCTGCAGCTGGCAGGAAGGGGGAACCTGCCCACAGAGTTAGCAGCTGGCTCTTGCCCTGGAGCTGGAGGGCTCATGGCCCTTCTGTTTTTACTCTCTAATGTCAATGGCTGTTCTCAGCTGAGAACAGCTCAGCAGCTGAGCCTGCCCTGAAGCCTAGTTTCCTTCTGGTCCCAGTGCTCTCTTGTGGCAGGGAATTCCACAGGCTAATGGTGTGTAGTATAAACCATGCTGCCCCCAGGCAGGAACAAGGCCCCAAGAGCTGTTCCCTGCCCATCTCGTGGGCTTGGGCAGAGCTTAGCCCAAATAATCCAGCTGCCCAGAGGCAGGAGTACCCCACGTCCGGGCTCCCGGACACTGCCCCTTTTCTGAGCCTCTTCTCTGGCTGGCGGGTTCGTCAAATAACAGGCAATGTCCGGGCTCTCTACAGAGCAGAGCGCCGATTGGTCCCTCCCCTGCCTCTGCGGCTGATTGGTCCATTCCCCTGCTGCCGCAGCTGCTGGCTCCTGCCCTCCCAGGCTCTGCTCCCAGCCCTGGGGAGGGGGGTCCCTGTGTGAGGAAGTGGGGCTGTTTTTAATGTTCCCTCTGAATACTGTGTGGGGGCCTCAGTTCCTGGCCGACCCTCTGTCGCCTGGCAACTAATGGCCAGGCCCTTCCCCCCTGCAAGGGGATGCTAAAGGTGGGGGAGAACAAAGAGGTCAGGTGACCTCCTGGCCCTGGAAAGAGGCTGAGCAGAGAGGAGGGGCTGGAGGGGTTGTGAGTCTGGAGCTGGCTGGGGACTAGGAGTGAAGGGCAGACCTGGGGGTCTGGCTCACCGCCCCCCAGAATGGACCTGGCCAAGGGGTCTGGTTCACTGTACCTACAAACTCTGTTTTAGACCCTGTTCCTGTCATCGAATAAACCTCTGTTTTACTGGCTGGCTGAGAGTCACGTCTGACTGCAAAATGGGGGTGCAGGACCC
>NC_133775.1:111368383-111383044 GCF_003597395.2 Chelonoidis abingdonii | reverse complement strand
GTGTGAGCTTCTTGCCCTGAACAAGTCTGCTCCAAGGGAGAGGAGGCTCCCCAAAGTCCTGGCTGGCTTGGTGGGAAGCAGTTCCAGAGCATCGCCCAGGAACTCCGTGACACCCTGCAAGGAGGCGCTGGCTGGCAGCTGGTGCTGCATCCTGGGCTTGCACCAGCCGCCCTGCCACTGTGACAGGGAGTGACGCTGGCCCCCAACTCCAGCAAGTCACCCCACCCCAGCTCTCCCCATCCCTGAGGCAGTATCCTCTTTCTGGGAATCCGAAATACGGGAACCCCAGGGCCCAGCTTGCTGTGGTGCAGCCTCTCTGCAGAGTTCAGAGCTGCAAGGGGAGGCTGAGAGTGGGGGGCTGAGATGGGGGGCACAGGAGCAGCTGGGGCATGGTGGGGCAGAAGGGGGGGGGGGCTGCAGGAAAAATCCCTCAGGCCTGGGGGGCCAGAGGCAGCAGCTTGCAGATACATGGCCCTGTTTTTGGCATTGTGTCCAGCTCAGCCAGTCCCACCCAGCAATTGTTGGGCTCTGGACAGAGAACAGGACCTGGGATGGGTCCTACACAAGTGCCTCCAGAGAGGGAGCTGAGCTGGGGTGACAGCACCACTGCTGGGGCCTGTGGAACAACAAAACACATGGGGCTCTCCAGAGACCCTAGATAGCAGCATGGGGCTGGGACACCCCCGTCTCTGAGCAGCAGAAGCCCAGGTGACCCCTTCGCCAGCCCCCAAGTGGCTAGGGCCAGCCACTCTGGCTCCATGGCTTGCCCGCCTGGGCTGTTTCCCACAGCTCAGCAGGGTAGCTTCCTGGGGAGTTCTGCTTCCCCAAAGTGTGTTGGGGGGGCAGATAACCATGCCCCCAGGTGCCATTCTGGCAATAGCTGAAAGTTGTCTCCTGTAAACATCCCAAAGGGAAAGTCTCTGAGCAGGTGCCAGTGGCCGAGGCAGCAGGGCTGGGGTGCAGGGAGGGGTCAGCCCAGGCAGGCCAGGGGAGCGGGGCCTGAGTAAGCTGGGGTAGTGACGCCCGGGGCTGTGCCCACCGGGGGCAGCATGTGACATCAGTGCAAGGTTTGCTCAGGAGATTGTTCCGTAGGACTTCCCTGCCCCCATCTCACACAGGCCAAGCCCTATATCCTACCCCCTGGGTCAGAACTGGGCTAGGACTGGGTCTGCACTAAGGGTACGCTGTGCAGGCCAGGGCTGAACCCAAGGCTGGGATTGAAGCTGGGCTGGTTGGGAGCTGGCTCAGGCTAGTTGGGGGCTGGTCTGTGATCTGGACTGGGCTGGTAGGGGGCTGGGCTGCAACTGGGGCCAGGCCGGGCTAGTTGGGGGCTGGGCTGCGATCAAGGCCAGGCCAAGCCAGTTGTGGACTGGGCTGCGCTCAGCTCAGACATGCAGGGGTCAGTTGCCATCCAGCTTCTTCAGCTTCCTGGCTCAAAATAGAAAATCCCCGAGCATCAAACCTTCCCTGGCTAAAAACAGCTGCTGGTGCCTGCTGTGAAGCCCGTGGAACCAGGCCCAGCTCCAAGCTCCCAGCCACTCCGACTCCCAGGCTCTGTGGTGCGGCAGCCTGGGCTTGGCACCAGGGAACAATCCCTCATCCCATGGGGAGCAGGATCAGCTTCCTCCACAGCCTCCAGTGTCCCCCCATGCTGCCCGCCTGTCCAGGTGCAGCCCGCCCCACAGCAGCCAGGGGATGGTGCTGGGTGGGGCACAGAGCCACCCTAAGGGCGCAGGGCTGGGCCAGAGACCTCCTAGGCTGGACGAGTGTGGAGGGGCCAAGTCAAGGGCTGCCCGGGGGGGGCAAGTGGGGCAATTTGTCCCAGGCCCTGGGGCCCAGCAGTGGTCCGGGTCTTTGGCCGGCATTTCAGCGGCGGGGGGACCTTCAGTGCTGCCGAAGACCCGGACCGCTGCTGAGTGAATACAAGTGCCGCAGCTCCCCCGCTTTGCCCCAGGCCCCCTGAATCCTCTGGGCGACCCTGGCCGAGTCTCAGTCCTGGCTGGAGCTTGAGGAACGTTGCACCCGCGTGCCCAGCTCCTCTCCCTTCCACTCCCTGAGATCATCCTGCCCCTTGGTCCTGCAGCTCCTGCTGCTCTGAAAGGGCAAGAGTGGCTCCATCAGGCTGCTCAGTCCCTCCCTGAGCTCCAGCTCCCAGCATGAGCTGCTCCAGGGCCTGGGCTGGGCACCTGGGCAGCTGATGGGATGCTCCCCCAGAGACGCAGAAGCAAAGCGAAGGTGTGACAGGCCCCAGGTGGGGGATTTATTGGGTGGGCATGGGGGGCAGTTCCTGCTCTGGTTCCCACTAGCCTGTGTGGCCCTGTATCCAGGCGAGGTAGCGGGCCACGTTGGTGTAGACGCCGGGCTTGTCCTGCTCTCCGCATCCCACGCCCCAGCTGACGATCCCGCGCAGTGTGGCCCGGCCCTGCTCCTCACACACCAACGGTCCACCAGAGTCTCCCTGTAGCACGAGGGGACCGGTGAGAGGAGGCAGGCCCGGGGCTGGCCCCTCCCCTTGGGCGTCATGGCATAGGGGAATCCTGTAGTGCAGTCGAAGGGGGCTAATTGCACTGGGGGTGGGCGTGGCAGACAGGAGTCCCCGATGGCACTGGGGGTGCACAGGGCGGACGGGAGCCCCGCTGGCACTGGGGGTGGGTGCAGTGGATGGGAGCCCCTGATGGCACTGGGCTGGGCGCGGCAGATGGGAGCCCCGATGGCACTGGGGGTGGGCAGGGCGGACGGGAGCCCCCGCTGGCGCTGGGTGGGAACAGCAGGGAGAGAGAGAACACATCAGTGCCCTTGAGAAATCAGCCCCTGGCTCTCTCCTTTGGGACGGATTCCCCAGGGATGAGCTAGCACCAGCCTCTGGCAGGGAGCTGGAGATCAAGGCCCGCTTGTGTGAATCAGGTGCAGAGGGTGGTCTGGCTCATGGGGGTGCCCAGGGTACCATGGCAAAGCGGGGTCTCAGTTCACAAAGAGGCTGCTGGAGAGGCTGTCCTTTCCGGAAGTGCAGCCAGGTTGGAGCTGACCCACCCCTGGCACCTCTTGCCCAGCTGTCTCACCTGGCAGGCATCGGTGCCCCCCTCCAGGTACCCAGCACACAGCATGTCTGTGGTGACCCTGGCCCCATGCAGCTCGGGGGAACGGCACTGCTCGTGAGGGATAATGGGGAGCACAGCTTCCTGCAGGGACTCAGAGAGCTGCTCAGCCCCTGCCCGGGAGAAGAGAAGGGACTAGTGTGAGCAAGGGACCCTGCTGTGTCACGCAGCCCGGGCACAGACACCCAGCACAGGGATGCCCCAGCTGGTGCCAGGGATGAGCCCGGCAATGCGCCCGGCGGCCCCTCTTGGGCTGGCAGTGGTTAGGAGGCCTTGGGCTTGTGGGGAGCAAACGCAGTGTCCGTGTAACCAGTGAGGAAGCGCCAGCCAAGATATGACCATGTCAGGCAGCCTGATGCAGAGAGCGGCTCAGTGCAGCCAGTGGGCCAGAATGGCCCTTAGGGAGCGTCTGCTCTGAGTGGGTGGGGCCATGTGGGTGGAGCTTGGTGTGTGGGCGGAGCATGGAAAAGCCCCACACTTTTCCCTGCACAGTGGGTGGGGCAGGGCTGCAGTACTGGGTGGCGCAGGGCCCAGGACCCAAAGGGGCCCCAGCCAAGCCCAGCCCGCTCTGCTTGTGCTGGGCTCCCAGGCCGCCCCAGCTCTTCTCTGCTCCTGGTCACTGCCCCCTGCTCACCCCTGTTGGGTCACAGGTTAGCTAAGGGCTCCTCTCTGCCCCCCAGCCCTGCCCCACGGCTTGTCTCTGCCCCCTGGCCCCGCCCACCGGCTCCTCTCTGTCCCCTGCTCACCCCTGTTGGGTCACAGGCCAGCTAAGTGCTCCTCTCTGCCCCCCGGCGCTGCCCCCCGGCTTGTCTCTGCCCCCTGGCCCCGCCCACCGGCTCCTCTCTGCCCCCTGGCCACAGCTGAGGCTGAGAGAGCTGCAGCCCCGTGCTGCTGGCTGGTGCTACTGACCCCCCGTTTCAGCTCTGCACCCAGCTTTTTTGGTAAACTGGGCATTTGTTCGTTTGCTCTGATCAGCTGACAAGAGCAAACAGGACAAATGCCTGTTTTTGTCAAAAAAGTTAGGGACTGTCTCGACCAAAAGGGGACATATGGTCACGCTACCTCCAGACAAGTGGGCCGTGAGGGAGCCAGGCTGGGGCAGGGGCAGACCCTGGCCTGGCTAATCATGCCACTCCCAAGGGGCCGGAGCAATTCCCCGCCCTGGCACTGGACTGGCCCTGGCCGCGCTGTCAGCTCAGCCTGCAGATGCCTCACCTCCCAGCAGGGCTGGTGAACGTGGCTGGGGGGCAGGGTGTGAGGGAGTAAGTCTCTGGGGGTTTGTGGAGGGTGCTGGGCTGTGAGGCAGTAGGGGAAGTTTGTGTGTTTTAGGTGCAAGGAACTGTGGGGTCCCTTGGGGGCTGGGGGAGGGCTGTGTGTCGGGATGCTGGGCAGTGGGGGAGGGATCTCTTGGGGGCAGTGGAGGAGGGATCTTTTGGAGGCGGTGGGGAAGGTCTGTGTGTTGGGATGCTGGGCAGTGGGGGTTCTGAGTGGGGTGCTGTGTAGTGTTGGTGGGCTGTGGGGAAGTGCATTGGGCAGTAGTGGTGGGGCTGTGGGGGGGGGGGTGCTGGGCAGGGTGGTGGTGCGCAGGCCACTGCACATTTGTGATGGAGGGTCTGTGGGGCGCCTGTTGAGCATAGCACTTCCGGGGGATGCTGGGCACAGGGAGGCGGGGGCTGTGTGGCACAGCTTGAGCCCACCTCCGAGGGGAAGGGGGACACTGGCAGCACAAGGCTGGGCGGGCCAGTGTGCGTCTGGCAACTGCTGGTTTGTGTACACCTTGCCCTGGGCTGGGCTGGGCAGGGCTGCCCCCACCATGCCATGCCCCATTGCCCCTGACCAGCCCCTTGCTCCAGGGACCAACCCCCCCGCCATGCTCCATTGCCCCCAGGGGGGCCCACAAATATGTCTGGCACCAGGCCCACAAAAGGTTAATCTGGCCCAGCACAGCTGGCCCCCACTCACCCTCATACAGGTGCCCCCAGCCAGCGATCTCGCAGGGCCTGCTGGCGTTGAGAGGCTCCAAGGCGCGGGGCAGGCAGGCGGGCGAGATGGAGTGGGAGAACTCAGCACAGCGGCCTGCAGCCTTTGCCTTCAAACGCACCAACGCTGGGACACCAAGGAAACAGCCGGTGAGTGAGAGTCTGGGCCCATCCTCATTATGGGCAACCAGGGGGGCAGGACTGGAGCAGTGGGACTAGAGGAGATGGGCACTCATGATGTAGTGACTCTGGGTGGGAGAATGGGCGCTGCGGGGGATGGGCTGTCCCCGGTGTCATGGCTCTGAGTGGGGGGATGGGTGCTGCTGGGGATGGGCTCTCCCTAGTGTTATGGCTTTGGGTGGGGGGATGGGCATTGCGGGAGATAGGCTCTCCCCAGTGTCGTGGCTCTGGGTGGGGGGATGGGTGCTGCGGGAATGGGCTCTCCCCAGTGTTGTGGCTCTGGATGGGGGGATGGGTGCTGCGGGAATGGGCTCTCCCTGGTGTCATGACTGCGTGGGGGGATGGGTGCTGCAGGGGATGGGCTCTCCCCAGTGTCGTGGCTCTGGGTGTGGATGGGCTCTCCCTGGTATCATGGCTCTGGGTGGGGGACGGGCGCTCACGATGTCGTAGCTTTGGGTGGGTGGATGGGCACTGCGGGGGATGGGCTCTCCCCAGTGTTGTGTCTCTGGGTGGGGGGATGGGCACTGTGGGGGATGGGATCTCCCCGGTGTCATGGCTCTGGGTGGGGGGAATGGGTGCTGCGGGGGATGGGCTCTCCCCGGTGTCGTGGCTCTGGGTGGGGGATGGACGCTCACGATGTTGTGGCTTTGGGTGGATGGATGGGCGCCACGGGGGATGGGCTTTCCCCAGTCTCATGGCTTTGGGTGGGGGGATGGGCATTGTGGGAGATGGGCTTTCCCCAGTGTCGTGGCTCTGGGTGGGGGATGGGCGCTCACCGATATCGTGGCTCTTGGTGGCCTGGGAGTAGTTCTCATGGAGCACGTAGTCCTGCACACGGAGCTTGGTGGAGCCCTGTGCACTCCTGTTATAGTGGGTCTGCCCCAGCCCGACAGAGATGTGGGAGATGTTCGGCCTGCAGGACGTGACCAGTCGTCAGGGAGGGAAGCGCTGCTGGCCGCCCACCACAGCCCTGCTCCCTCCCCAGTGTGCCCTGCCCTGCCTGACCGTGCTCAGTGACTTGCCTGTGCTGCAGACAGTGCGCAGCTGTCAGCACCCAGCAGGAGGCGATGAGGGTCCCCCCGCAGAAGTGCTCCCCCAGGGACAGGGCTGCCAGGTAGGGATGGGAGCCGGGCAGCGCCAGCATGCCACCAACAACCCGGCTCCGCAGGGACAAGCTCTTCTTGTACCGCTGCCCACAGCCCTGAGCAGAGCTGTTGCTGGGGCTCGTGGTCGTGGGCTTGGCCTCCAGCCGGGCCCCTACTTCCACTGTGTCCACAGCACCTGTGGGGAGAGAGCCGGTCACGCGAGGCTCTGCTGCCCCTGGCCCTCTGAGAGATCCTTGGGGCCTACCTGCTATGTGCCGCTCGCATGGGGGGACGCTGCAGAACTCCCAGCTGAGCTGCTCCTCCCTCATCGTGTAGCACCAGGGCCGGCTGTCGTTATCAGGGTTCCTGCAACGGAGAACCTCTGCCTCTGTCAACGGGCTCCAGCACAGCAGCCAGGAGCCTGAGCCCCAACTCTTAGCACCCTGGCCCGCCTCACCCAGCCCTTGCCCTGGCATCTCGCATCTCCTGCCTGCCAGCTCCCCTCTCTGGGCTGGTGCCCGTCGCTCACCTGCAGAAGGCGTGCCCGCCCAGGCCCAGGCTGAGTGCATCTCGCAAGGAGCGGCTGGAGAACTCGTGGGACAGCAGGTGAGAGTCCCAGGGCAGGCATTGTGCCCCAGAGAGGGTGGTGTGGGCCATGCCCCTGTACAGGAGCCCACTCTCGGTGTAACAGGCCTGCCTCCGGTCTGGTGAGTAAAGAGCCAGTCACTGAGTGTCTCTCCATGGCTCCCTCCCCGCAATCCCTCAGCCCGCAGCCCTTGGGCCACTCTCAGAGCATGTGGGCACCTCCAGCCCGCTCTGGGCCAGGGCCACCCCGAGGATCCAAGGGGGCTGGGGCAAAGCAATTTCAGGGGTGTGACGAACTGGGACTGTTCTTGATGTGGTCTTTGAATGCTGAGTGGGGAGTGTTAGCCTGGGAAGGTTGCAGGGGAGTTTGGCTGGGACTGTCTGCATTGGGGAAGGGAGACTGGCATTGAGGGAGGATACCTGAGCATGGAACACAAGAACCCAGGACTGGGGTTGGAGGCCAGGTGACATCTCTGCCCGAGACACTGGACAAAGGCTAGGGGAGGAGCCAGGGAGAGGCTGGGTGAGAGACGCTGGAGGGAGTTAGAGGGTCAGGGGCTGGCTGGTGTAATTGAGGGGAGCCCAGACGGGGCTCTGACCCCCAAGTGGGGCTGTGGTGCAAGTTGGACCTAACTGGGGGGGTCCTGTTGTCTGTACCTGCAAAATCTATCTTGGACTGTGTTCCTGTCATCTAAATAAACCTGCTGCTTTACTGACTGGCTGAGAGTCACGGTGAATCGCAGGAAGCCAGGGGTGCAGGGCCTTGTCTCCCCCACACTCCGTGACAAGGGGCCCCTTCCATAAAAAAAAGTTGCAATACTATAGAATACTATATTCTTGTGGGGGCCCCTGTGGGGCCCGGGGCCTGGGGCAAATTGCCCTACTTTCCCCCCCTTCTGGGCAGCCCGGCTCCCCTGTGGGCTCTGGGAAGCTGGATGCCCAGAGCTCTGATCCCCGCTCTGTGACCTCGACCAGACCCAGTCCCTCCGGGGGCCCAGGCATCCCGATCCAGCCCGTGCAGTACTGCTCCAGGCCCAGCCCCGCATCCCTGCCCACACACAGGCTCTGGGTGGCAGTACCTATGTCACAGAACGGCCCAGCGTAGCCATTCCGGCAGCTGCAGACCGGCTCCCGCTTCACTTCCATGCAGTGCCCTCCATTCAGACAGGGGTTTGTGGGGCAAGCTGCAGAGCAGAGACAGGTGTCAGGGCTGCCTCCATGGGGCCAGCTGCTGCTGGGGGCTGGCACTGACCAGATGTTTGGGGCCAGTCTGGCTTACGGTGCCTAGCTCAGCTGCCCCTGAGCAAGCAGCGCATCACCACTGCCCAATCCAGCACCTCCTGCTGCCCTGCCTGCCCTTGCCCTCCCCCGCACCCCGTTCGGCTCCTCTGTCTGCCCACACCCTGCCCTCTGCAGGGTAGCCCCAGCCTCCTTTGGGGTGGACCCTCCCCCTGTGGAATAGTGCTCTCTGCCCCCAGCTCTCACCCTTGCCATGGGCTGGCCGGCAGACAGCCTTCCCGCCGGCACAGTGGCACTCCTCCAGGCTGGGGGACCGGTACCTCAGCCACCTCTCTTCCTCAAGGAAATACGCCAGCAGCCGCTCTTCGAAACAGCTCTCTGCAAAAGCGGAGTGGGGCCAATAGGGAATGTGCTGGGCCTCCCTTCCCTCAGCCCAGACACAGCCCGGTCCCACCTCGGCATCTGCCCATGCCCCAGCTCAGGCCAGTCAAGTCCCTGCCTGCTGCGAACCCAGTGCCTGTTCCCAGGGACTGCTGCTGGTGCGGCCGGGTGGGGTGGGGTGGATAGACATCATGAAGCCAGCTGGGCTCAGTGGTGGGGCTGTGTGTGGCTCTGATCTGTGGGGGGCTCTGCCCCCCAGCTGGGTCCTGCTGCAAAGAGCTGCCTCTGGAGAGGTGATTCTGGAGCAGGCCTCCCTTGGAGGTGAGTGTGCCATCCCCAGTCTGACACAGCCAGTGGCTGGCAGTCCAGGGGCAGGGGCGCAGGGCAGTGGGCGGGCAGCAGGGTCCCCACTCATTTCCTCCCTGCTGGGGCTGTGTGACCCAAGAGGGTAGGGTGGGTGCTGGGCCCAGTCACCTTTCTGGCAATGCCTGCCATGGAAGCGGGCAGGGCACACACAGCGGTAGCCATCCTGGCTGCTCTTGCAGGCACCCCCGTTCTCACAGGGGTTCGGCTTGCAGGGATCTGCAGACAGAGAGCGGAGTCAGGGGCAAAGGCTCTAGGCTGGGGGGCAGCAGCGCCAGGATCCCCAGGCCCTGCCGGGACCCAGCCCTGAGGCCTGGACAAGCGCCTGGGAGGGAGCTGGTCCGGGCAGAGCAGTGGGAGGGGCTGGTGGAGCCTGTTGTGAGTCCAGGGCTGCTTTAGGGCTGGGTGACCCCCGTTGACTGCCCAGGGGGGCCCCGTGCAGCAGTGCAGAGGTGCAAAGACACAAACTGCTCCCAGCTGGCAGGGGAGCGCCGCATGGGGGGAGTGCTCAGGAACATGTGAGGGTGTCTGTGTGCGAGCGGTGATGCCCCCTCACCAACATTCCTCTGTGCTCCCCCAGGGTGCTGGGGGTGTGGAGGAGCAACACCAAGCGCTCTGGGCATCCAACTTTTTCCCCACCTGGGCTCTGCTGAGGCATCAGGAGCTGCTGCTCTCTGCCCTGCCCTTGCGCAGCCTGCAGGGAAAGTGACCTGGCTGCAGAGAGCCCTCACAGATCCCTAGGGGTGCATGAGACAGAGGAGCAGAGTTCGAGGGGGAGCGAGCAGCAGGTCCAGCAGCTTCTCTCTGCAGCTAGGTCACTTTCCCCACATGGGCACAGGGGTTAGGGGTCCAGGGGGGTGGGGCACCCCCAGAGGCCAGGGGCACATCATGCCCATTGGGGCCAGGGGCGCAGTGGGAGGGCATCATGCTCACAGGGGCTGGGGCAATGGGGGGCACCATGCCCTTGGGGGCCAGGGCACAGTGGGAGGCATCATGCCCACAGGGGGCGGGGTGCCAAAATACAAGTTCACCCAGGATGCCATTTTCCCTAAGGCCGGCTTTGGATGGGTTAGCAAAGGGCAGTGGGACATGGGGTGCAGACCCCCCCACCCATGTGGGGCTGGAGCAGAGAAATCTTCTCCCCCTCCCGCAGGGGTCACTTGGGTTCCCATTGGCTGCCGCACCTGTCACTCTCTTGTCCTCCCCACAGAGAGTCCACTTGTGGTCCCGGTCATAGTTCTCAGTGGTGGCGCACCTGCCGTGGGAGGTGACAGTGAGGGGGGAGCGATGGTGAGGCCCCGGAGACCAGGGAGGCGAGGGGGCAGTCTCGGGTCCCTGGCTAGACCAGAGCTCTCTGGGCATTGTGTGGAACATGCTGCCCAAGGGGCCTGTGGTGGCGCCAGGCGCTGTGCCCTCGCCCTGGGGACAAAGCCCTACCCCAAGGGAGTGAATCCCAGCTCCCCAGAGGGCTCTGCTCTCCCTGCGTCTCCTGCATGGGGCTGGCCATGGGCATGGAGAGGGCAGCCGTCCTGCCTGCCCCCTCACCTCTGCCCAAGGGTGCTCTGTTGGGCTGCCACCCTCCCTGCAGATGGGCGCCGAAGGAGGGCCCTTCCGTGGCATCTGGGGCACAAGGAGGGGGCAGAAGGCTCTTACCAGGCCCGGTGGCCACGCAGGCCGTCCCGGAGGCAGGAATGGTGCATCTTGCGCTGGTAGCGGAAGGGGAAGTGGCAGGGCTCCCCACTGGCTGCCGTCACTGCAAGGCAAGGGCAGAAGGGGAGCTGCCCTGAAACAGTCCCTCCTTGGGAGAGCTTCAGGCCCCTTCTCTCCCCCACCCCTGGCAGGAGGGAGGGATGGACAGTCTCCCCCTGCCCCCATCTCATCTATCGGACACCAGTTCCCAGCCCCTGCCATGGGGGAACTGCTCCCAGGGGCTGCCTCTGCGGCCATGTACTGCGTAGCCGGGCTGAGAGCTGGGCTCGTGCCAGGGAGCATCCCCCCAGGACAGCTTGTCTAGCCCAAGCAAAGGGCCTCCAGTGTTGGCAGGCCCAGGCAGCAGCGGGCACGTGCTTTGCCATCCAGGACCCCTGGCGCCAGGCTGGAGCTGCTCTCGCCACCCATGACAGACACTCACCTTCGCCCTTCATCCTCGGCGGAGCCTTGGCACGCCGGTCCTGCAGGACAGAACCCAGTGAGCATGTGCAGTGAGCCCCATGCTGGCGCCTGCGGGATGGCCGCCCCTGGGGACAGGACCTAGCACATCCCTGGCTATGAGGCACTGCTGCTCTCTGTGGCCGTTCAGCCCTTCCCCTTGGGGGCCAAGCAGGGGCCATCCCTGGCTAGAGAGGAGTTGAGAGCAGGAGCCAGGGCCAGCGGCTGCCAGGACTGTCCCTCTCCAGCTGGAGCCAGGTCAGAGAGTCCCTCTGGGTTGGGCCCTTGCATAGTGCAGGAGTCGCCCCAGGCCCCAGTCTCACAGGTGTGGGTGCCGATGAGGAAGGAAGCCAGGGTCGGTATGGGGGGCCAGCCCTGGGCGGGCCCAGCAGGGACAGCTTGAGCGAGCAGCAGGCTCTGTGCTGGGAAGGGCAGGCCTAGGAGAGCATTCTCCTGCCATGGCTGGGGGTGCATTGTGTAGGGCAGTGGCTTGGTTTGGGGGGTTGTGGGAGGTTCCTATGTGCATGCTCAGTGGGGAAGGGGAGGTTCCATAGGCTCACACTTAGCGAGGGAGGGGAGGGTCCCATGGGCTCACACTTAGCGGGGGAGGGGTGGTTCCATAGGCTCACACTTAGTGGGGGAGAGGCGGGTCATGTGGGCTCATGCTTAGCAGGGGAGGGGCAGGTCACGTAGACTCACACTTAGCAGGGGAGGGTCATGTGGGCTCACACTTAGCGGGGGAGGGGCGGGTCCCGTGGGCTCACACTTAGCAGGGGAGGGTCCCGTGGGCTCACACACTCAGTGTGCTACACAGAGTTGATGTGAATTGCCCCAGGCCCCAGCGAGCCTGGGGTGACGCTGGGACTAGAAGCAGTGCCTGGCTCCTAGCCCCACACTCAGCTCTCCAGGGCACAGGCCTGACCCGGGTACTGTGAGCCAGGACTAGCCAGGGTCTGGTGGGACACTTTGGGGATTAAGGGTGCATGGGGTAGGGAGGGACTGGGGGTCACAGTCGGAGGGGACTGGGGGTCAGCAGCTTGGGTGGCTGGGCATTAGCGAGAGTTGAAGCCAGAGTGAATTGTTCTGATACTTGGGAGCCGGGGAACCTTACCGGGACGGTTGCCCATGGGCTGAGCAGCAGAACCAGCAGCAGCAGCAGGGACATCATGGCGCTGGGCAGGGCAGGGGCTGCGCCTGCTCCCAGGCAGAACAAACAGTCCCCAATCGATCCAGCCCAAAGCAAAGGTCTTTGGGGTGGGATTTAACCAGGGCTGCTGGGGGGGCAGGGATTATAGATTCATAGATTCTAGGACCGTCTGGAAAGCGGCAAATATGTGCTTATAAAGGGAAAACGATTAATCTCCGGAAGTAATAAAGAAGATAATCTGGAAAGCAACTGGAAGGTGTAGGTGAATAGTAGCCAGCATGGATTCGTAAAGAACAAATCACTTCAAACCAATCTGATAGCTTCTTTGATGGAAGCGAGTCTTTTGGATAAGGGAAGAGGGGGTGTGGTATACTAGACTTTAGTAAGGCATTTGATACGGTCTCGAATGATTTCTATACGATAAACTGGCAATACATTTAGTGGAGTACTATAAGGTGGTGCTAACTGGCTGATACACGTACTCAGAGAGTAGTTTTAATGTTCCAATCCTGCTTGGAAGTATAACGAGGGTTCCGCAGATGTCTGTTTTGAGACCGGCTCTGTTCAATATCTTCATCACGACTTAGATATTGTCATAGAAAGTACGCTTTTAATTTGCAGATTATACCAATGGAGGTTGCAATGCTTCGAACGGGTTATAATTCAAATGATCTGGATAAATTGGAGAATGGTCTGAGGTAAACGGATGAGTTTAACAAAGACAATGCAAAGTGTTTCCTAGGAAGGACAGGTTTCCATACAGAATGGGAAGAGACTGTCAGGATAGGTACGGCAGAAAGGATCTAGGGGTCTAGTGGACTACAGCTAAATATGAGCCAATAGTGTACGCTAGTTGCAAAAAGCAAACGTGTTCTGGATGCTTAACTGGTGTGTTGTGACCAGAACATGAAAAGTCTTCTTCCGCTCTAATCTGCTGGCAGGCCTCAGCTGGAGTATTGTGTCCGGTTCTGGCACGCATTTCAGAAAGATGTGGAGAAATTGGAGAGGGTCAGAGAGAGCAACAAATGATTAAAGGTCTTGAGAACATGACCTATGAAGAGGCTGAAAGAATTGGGGTTGTTTAGTTTGGAAAAGAGAAGACTGAGAGGGGCATGTAGCAGTTTTCAGTATCTAAAAGGGTGTCATCAGGAGGAAGGAGAAAACTTATTCACCTTAGCCTCTAAGGATAGAACAAGAAGCAATGGGCTTAAACTGTGCAAGGGAGTTGGCTGGACATTAAGAAAACTTCCTAACTGTCAGGGTGTTAAACATGGAATAAACTGCCTAGGGAGGTTGTGGATCTCCTCTGAGACGATGCGGTTCTGGCGGGACCCAACTGACAGTGCAATCAGACCAATTGCTTAAACAGGGCAGTTACAGCCCAGGGCTGGGTTTTCCACCTCTAAGGCAAACAAAACCAGACAGATAAAAAGGACTTCGTCTCACCCCACTGGCTAACCACAAGTCACACAAGCAATTCCCTTAGACATTCCAGTTTCCCAGTATCACCACAGTGCCACTTGTCCTGCGAATGAATGGTTATGAAACCAACACCCCAATAAAAGAAAAAATTCTCTCACTCCCAAGAATCAAGCACCATACCCCGGTCATTACAGATCAGATTTACCCACAAATCTGCTGTTGCTCTTTAGAATCTAAAATCTAAAGGTTATTCATAAAAGGAAAAAATAGAGATGAGAGCTTAGAATTGGTTAAATGGAATCAGTTACATACAGTAACGGCAAAGTTTCTGGTTCAGGCTTGTAGCAGTGATGGAATAACTGCAGGTTCAAATTAAGTCTCTGGAGTACATCCCCGCTGGTATGGTCATCAGTCCTTTGTTCAGAGCTCAGTCTGTAGCAAAGTCCTCAGAGGTAAGAAGCAGGACTAAGACAGATGGAGATGAGCATCAGCCTTTATAGGCTTTTCCAGGTGTAAGAACACTTTTGTCCTTTACTGTGGAAAATTACAGCAAATGGAATCTGGAGTCACATGGGCATCCCTGCATACTTTGCTGAGTTACAGGCGTATCTGGCTCCTCCAGTGGTCAGTTGTGTAGCTGATGTTCCTTAATGGGCCATCAACAGGCAAGCAAGCTAACACCAACTTGTCTGGGGGTCACCAGAAGCACAGCACAAATTTGAAATACGACAGTATAGAGCCAATACTCATATTTCAACTACAAAAATGATATATACATACAGACAGCATAATCTAACCAGAACCCATAACTGGTCTTAGACACCTTATTAATGACCCCCTTTACATAAGATTGGTGCCACTACCAGGACCTTGGTTGCAACCATGTTCCTGTACGGTCCCAGTTATATCAATAACGTCACACCATCTCTGGAGTATTTAAGATAGGTTAGATAATGTCTATCAGGGATGGTCTAGACAATATTTGGCCCTGCCATGAGGGCAGGGGACTGGACTCGATGGATCTCCAGTCTTAGAAT
>NC_133775.1:111359321-111365345 GCF_003597395.2 Chelonoidis abingdonii | reverse complement strand
TCTTTCCTACCCAGCAGAATAGCTTGCTTTTGGGCCCTTAATAGTGTCCCTTTGAAAAACTGCCAACTCTCCTCAGTTGTTTTTCCCCTCAGTCTTGATTCCCATAGGCAGGGGAGCTCCAGGCACCAGCACGCTAAGCGCGTGCCTGGGGCAGCAAGCCACGGGGGGGCGCTCTGCCGGTCGCTGCGAGGGTGGCAGACAGGTTGCCTTTGGTGGCATGCCTGCGGAGGGTCTGCTGGTCCCTCGGCTTCGACAGACCTCCCACAGGCATGCTGCTGAATCCGCAGGACCAGGGACCTCCCGCAGGTGTTCCACTGAATCCGCGGGACTGGGGACCTCCCAGAGGCAAGCCGTCGAAGGCAGCCTGCCTGCCATGCTTGGGGCGGCAAAATACCTAGAGCCGACCCTGGGCACGGGACCTTACCTATCAGCTCTCTGAGCTTACCAAAATCTGTCTTTCTGAAATCCATTGTCTCCATTTTGCTGTACTCCCTTCTACCCTTCCTTAGAATTGTGAACTCTATGATCTTATGATCACTTTCACCCAAACTGCCTTCCACTTTCAAATTCTCAATGAGTTCCTCCCTATTTGTTAAAATCAAGTCTAGAACAGCTTCCCCCCAGTAGCTTTTTCAACCTCAACAGCGAGGGCTGTGTCTGGGTGTGCTCCACATTGACAGCAGGGACCTGAGAGCCAGGAAGTCCTGAGCCACAATCCCATTGCCCCCAGTGCTCTGCACCAGTCCCTTCCCTCTTTGCTTCCTCAGTTTTCTCACCTATAAAATGAGAGTGCTGGGCCTGGGGGATGAGCTGGTGAATGTCTACGAAGGGCTGAGGAATGGTCCCAGCTTCTGCCTGGCTTGGGATGGGAGAACAGTCTGCACTGCACAGCCACAGAGGGCCAGCCCTGGGGCGCTGTGACCCTGTCTTTGCCCACTTCCCTGCAACCAAACAAGGACTCGCCTCATCAGAATAGCGAGGGGCTGCAAGGCAATTGGCAGGGCCAGGCCGGCCTCCCCTCGCCCTGGGGCCAACAGATCCTGGGAGCCAGCAGATTCTTGGCGGCTGAGACTGGCTTTCTGCTGTCGGGGTGCTAGGGCTGTGGTGTGGGGAAGGGGCACTGCCCTGCCCTGGCCAGGGCCCACATCTGCCTGGCTTCTGCTCTTGCCCAGCTGGAATATGCAGCCATAGAAGCAGATTCCAGGGGCCTGTTGGATTAGAAGTAATAATTAATACAATCCACTACAGACCCCAGATCTGATTTGTATTATTAGAAAAAAATATGTCTCTCGGCCTGCTGAGCTTGTGCTAATTGAAACAGGCTTGCCAGTTGGCAAGGTCTGTGCTAATTGTAGAAAAACATTCAGAGACAAAGTTTGTCCTAAAAGTGATAAGATAACAACACGTTACAAATGTTCTGTTTCTAAACTCAGGAACAAGATTTGGTGTTCCTTCACTTTTACAGTCCTATCTTGCTTGTTTGCTTTTCATGTGTGACAACAGCTAAGAATCCTGTGGCACCTTATAGACTAACAGACGTCTTGGAGCATGAGCTTTCGTGGGTGAATACCACTTCGTTGGATGCATGGATGTGGGTATTCACCCATGAAAGCTCATGGTCCCATACGTCTGTTAGTCTATAAGGTGCCACAGGTCTCTCTTTGCTGTTTTTAGAGATCCAGACTAACTCGGCTACCCCTCTGATGTGTGACAAGTGGCATGAATAGATTCACTGGAGTCTGTCATGCTCCAGTGATTTGGGAATAGTTATGTGAAGTTAAATAGGGTGTGACTGTAAATGTATGTTTGAATGTTTGAATGAGTAATAGAAGGTTGACGTGCCAGCCTAATAAATAACAACTGCCCAGGAACATTCGGCCGCAGAATGCGCAGGATGGAGATAACCGAATGACCCTGTAGACCAAACCAGAATCCCCCCCAACTGCCCCAAGGATGAAGGGGCAGAATAACCAAATAAAGAACAAGATAACAACAGGCCCTCACTGCTATGCCATCTGCATGATGAACTATCACTTCAAACCTGAGGACAGTGATTGATTATCACTTCAAAGGTAAGAGCAGCATGACAAAGCAAACCCTATAGCTTTGAATGAGGATGAATCCCTATAAAGACAGACTCTGAAGACTGAGAACTTTGAGTTTGGTTCTGCAACCACCCTCCAGGAGCATTGGATGCACATCTGACAAGACTTGGTCCATCCTCGTGTCCAAGCCACCTGGCCAGTGACTTGACACGAGCAACTCTAAGGCTGGTAACTATAACAACAACCTTGCAGAACTTGTGTATGTGTGTGAATGCATGTGTGAGTGAGTAGAATGTTATAGCTATAACTGATTCATTCTTTCTGTGATCACAATAAACACGGCATATTGCCTTATCTCCTAAATCAGATCCTGCTGGTTTTTATTTTCTAAGTATAACAGGTCCACCTGCCCCACAAGTGACGCCAGCAGATCACCTCAGTGCCACGCCTGGGACAGGGCGAGGTTCAGGGCTTCTCTGAGGTATGCCATCCTGAGCTAGAGCCTGTCCTTGTGGAGGCAGCTCTGCAAGCCATAGGAACTGCAGCATCGCGTGGACAGCAGGGCCAGCATCAAGGAGGGCCGGGGCTCCACTGCCCCAGGGAAGGAAGCCACTGCTCCCAGACACCCAATGCAGGCCTGGGCTGTCCCATGTTGGGCACCGATACCCCAGAAATCATGCTAATAAGCTTGGAGGGTTCATGCTAGCATCTTATTTTCTGAACTCTAAGGTTCAGATCTGAGTAGGAAATCTTTACCAGCTTAGATCTGATAGCGCTGCCACCAGCCAAAAATTTCCAGTGTTTGGCTCACTCTGGTCCCCCCAAAACCTTCCCTGGGGGACCCCAAGACTCAGATGCCCTGAGTCTCACAACAAAGGGAAATAACCCACTTCCTTCCCCCTCTGTACTTCCTCTCCAGGCTTCCCTCGCTGGGTTACCCTGGAAGAGATTACTGTCTTAAACTCTTTAATTACAACAGAGAGGACATCATTCAACCTTCCCCCCTCCTTCTTTTTTTCCCCCTCCCAGTCTTTTCCTCTGAGAGTAGGCAGTATCCTGGCCATGAGATTTGTATCCCCTTTGACCTCTCCCGAAAAGAAAATTCCAACAAGTTTTAAAAGAAAAGCTTTATATAAAAAGAAAGGAAAAGACATTAAAAATGGTCGTCTGTATCGAAGGTGACAATATACAGGTAAATGGTCTTAAAGAAAATGAATCAATAACAGCTTATCCAAAAATGAAATCAATTTATAACATTCTAGCAATCTTTACACACATGTAAATACAAAACCAATATAAAACCTGTATTTGTCTTATACCTGTACCTTACAACTGGGAAACAGAAGATTAGAAAGCTCTGAAGGTTAGAGAGATCCTTTTCTCAGAGCTGAGAGGCACTGAGACACATGACATAAGACACACACCAAAAAATTCCTCCCTTGAGCTTTCGAAAAAATTCCGGTTTCTGATTGTGGTCTTCTTGTCAGGTGGTTTTTTGTTCCCTTTTGTTAACCCTTTTTACAGGTAAAGGATAGCATTAACCCTTAGCTTCTATTTTATGACAGATGTGCTCCAGTATCTCCTCCTCCGCCACCCAGCCCTGAGCATGATGGCAGCGCAGAGCATTGGAGCAGGAATGAAGAGTTGTATTCAGCCAGTTGCTGCGGTGAGTGCTGGTGGGGGAGGTGGGCTGCAGGCAAGCCGGGTCCCCTTTATGCGCTGGGCCACACAGACCCCTGTTCAGGACAGTGCTACGCCCCCTTCTATGTGAGTGGTCCCCCTCTGTCAGCCTCCCTTGCCAGCGCTAAGGCATCATACTGACCTTTCTCACCTTGTCACTCCCCAGACAGTGCCTGGTGGGGCAGGCCCGCGGGTCTGCCTTGCACTCACACACTCGTGCCGAATGGATTCTCTGGGAAAGCTATTAAGCCCCTCTTGCCCCACCAGGAGCCCTCAGAGGGCCAATGCCATTGCTAGCGAGGGGGCTCCCAGTTTGGGCATCCCGCATCGCATTCCCTTGCATGGCTGCAGCCGGCCCCAAGGCATGGAGGCCCTTGCTTGGCTCTGCTCTGGGACGCATCCCCATGCTGAATCATAGAGCGTGGCGAGGAGGCTGGTTGAGGCTTGGCAGAAGGCCCATGCACCACACGCTGAGTGGATGCAGGTGAGCGTGGACCTGGCACTATTGGGATTGAGCCTATCCTGGCCAAGGTTGTGCAGGGCTCAGAGGTATGAGGAGCAGAGGGCCAAGAGGCCAGGCACCAGCCGCGATGGCGGAGGAATGTATTTTAGGGCCTGGGCCCTGCTGAGGAGTTCACGCAGGTTGAGGAAATAGCACTGAGCAGACAGCCACGTAACTGGCCAGGAGTGACAAGGAAGAGCTCAGGGCGGGGAAAGCCAGCCCCTGTGGACACCAGCGCCTGCTCCCATATGTTGGGCAGGGAAGTTTTTCCATGGCAGGCTGTGTGCCCATCCGGGAAGTGGATTTGGTCAAATGGGCCAGAGGAGAGGAAGGTCAGCAGGCCCAACCGCCGATCAGTGCCCAGATGGTTTGCGGGACAGAGCCACATGGCGCGGCCTCCTGGAGTGGCAGGTTAGCGGGCAGGTGCATGCCAGCTAGCAATCCAGGCAAGATGCAGGCCAGGCAGGAGGGTCTGCAGCTGATGTGCTTGGCCAAGGAGAGAGCTTGGTGGCTTTGTACAGGCCATCCCTGAAAGGCCACATCATTGCGGCGGGATGGTGTACGTGCGCCTGATGGGGCAGCGCGAAAGAACAGGGCATATGAGGATCAGTGATGAAGATGCTGCTGGCAGTGCCTGGCCCTGCTGGGCATGGCAGCTCCAGAGGGCAGCCTGTTCCCAGCCAGGTCAGCACACACACACGCAGTGGCATGATGGGGCCGGCAGCAGTACTGGACTCGCCAGCCCCGCCTTGCACAGCATGGACGCTTGAGCTGTTAGCCCATGCGAATGCTCCAAGCCGGGCTTCTCTGCTAGCAGCAGAGAGGCCAGGCTCAGAGCCGTTCTGAGGGCCAGGCTGGCTGAGCTTCTTGGCCCTTCAGCAATTGTCACCGCTGCCCTGCAGAGCGACGTGACCCATCCTGCCAGGCCCAAGCCACCTATTGACCAGTCCGTGCTGGAAGCAACCTTTCCAGGGGTGCTTGTTACGAGCTCCTGGCACCACCCTTTTGCCCAGCCTCTGTCAGAGGCAGGAGCTTGGGCTGGGACTGCCCCGGGCGCATGGCATGTCCATGCTTGGAAAACCACCCACTTCTCTAGCATCTGCCAGAGGAGCTCACTTCTGGGCGCATGGGTAGTGGCAGAGAAGCCACCGACCGCCCCCATCCGGTACTGGCCTGATTTGCCTGGGCCACGCTGCAGGGAAAAAAAAAAGTACAGCTATGGGCATTACCCGCGCTTGTGCCGCGGGATGGGGCCCCCGTTGCAGGCCCCTGGCTGAGGCAGGCCAGTGCAAGGATGTTTCGCACCCTAGACTGAAACTTTCACCTTGCACCCTCCCTCGTTCCCGAGCCCTGCCCTAGGCGCCCCCCAACTCCACAGCAGCTTCCCCCCCGCCCTGAGGCGCCCTCTCTTGCTTGCTGCCTAGGTATCTCTGGCATCAGTGTCTGCTCCCTCCTGTTGCCTCTCACTAGCTCTTTTCCATGGCCAGCTTGTCACTTTCTGTGCAGGGGAGATGCAGAGTCTTGAACCTGCAATCCTGGGCATTGCGCTGGAAGGATGCTGGCTGGTCCTATGTGGCGATGGGCTTCAGACTCAAAGCCAGAGCCCTCCGGGATGCAGTGCAGGGGGGCGAGCTGCAGCCAGGAAGGGACGAAGCAGATTGCTACAGGTGGGGTAGCAGCATTGACTCCTTTGATGGATGTGATTGAATTGCCACCTAGCACCCGTGGCACTGGGAGAGGGCTGCCCAGCAAGGTGGCTGAGCTGCCCTGAAGCTGTGCTGGTTATTCTCCTCTCCC
>NC_133775.1:111335182-111359296 GCF_003597395.2 Chelonoidis abingdonii | reverse complement strand
CCCAAAAATTCCCTCCCTGAGCTTTGAAAAATCCGGTTTCCTGATTGGTCCTCTGGTCAGGTGTTTGGTTCCCTTTGTTAACCCTTTACAGGTAAAAGAAGCATTAACCCTTAGCTATCTATTTATGACAGATGTGCCAAGTATCTCCCCTCCGCCACCCAGCCCTGAGCATGAGGCAGCGCAGGAGCCATTGGAGCAGGAAGAAGAGTTGTATTCAGCAGTGCTGGGTGAGTGCTGGGTGGGGAGGTGGGGCTGCAGGCCAAGCCGGGTCCCCTAGCGCGGCACACACAGACCCCTGTCAGGACAGCTGCTACGACCCCCTTCATGTGAGCTGGTCCCCCTCTGCTCAGCCTCCCTGCAGCGCTAACGGCCATCACTGACCTCTCACCTGTCCACTTTCCCCAGACAGTGCCTGGTGGGGCAGGGCCCGGCGGGCCTCTGCCTGCTCCCACTCGTGCCAGATGGTTCTCTGGGAAGCTATTAAGCCCCTCTGCCCCCCAGAGCCCTCAGAGGGCCAAGCCATGCTAGCAGAGGGGGCCTCCCAGTTTGGGCTCCCGCATCGCATTCCCTGCCTGGCTGCAGCCCGGCCCCAAGGCCCATGGAGGCCCTGCTGGCTCTGCTCTGGGACGCTCCCCATGCTGAAGTCATAGAGCAGTGGGTCGAGGAAGCTGGTGAGGCTGGCGAGGCCCATGCCCACACGCTGAGTGGTGCAGGTGAGGCGTGGGAACCTGAGCACTGGGATGACGCCGATCCTGCCCAAGGTGTGCAGGGCGAGGATGAGGAAGCAGAGGGCCAAGAGGCCAGGCACCAGCAGGATGGAGCGGAGAGAATGTCATTTTAGGGCCTGGGCCCTGGCTGAGGAGTCACGCAGGTTGAGGATGCACTGAGCAACAGCCACGTAACTGGCCAGGATGACAAGGAAGAAGCTCAGTGCGGAGGAAGCCAGAACTGTGGACACCAGCTGCCTGCTCCATATGTGGGCAGGGAAGTTTTCCATGCAGGCTGTGTGCCCATCCGGGAAGTGATTGGTCATGGAGCCAGAGGAGAAGACAGTCAGCAGCCCAACCCCGATCAGTGCCCAGATGGTGCGGGACAGAGCCACATGGCCCAGCGGCCTCCTGAGTGGCAGGTAGCGGGCAGGGTGCAGCCAGCTAGCAATCCAGGCAGATGCAGGCCAGGAAGAGGGTGCAGCTGCATGTGCTGGCCAGGAAGAGAGCCTTGGTGGCTTTGTACAGGCCATCCCTGAAAGGCCACTCATTGCGGCGGGCATGGTACGTGGCCTGCAGGGGCAGCGCGAAGAACAGGGCAATGAGGATCAAGTTGTAGATGAAGATGCTGCTGGGCAGTGCCTGGGCCCTGCTGGCCAGGCAGCTCCAGAGGGCCAGCCAGTTCCCAGCCAGGCTCAGCACACACACCACGCAGTGGATGATGGGCAGCAGCAAGTACTGGACCACCACCCCCGCCATGCACAGCATGGACGCTGAGCTGTTAGCCCATGGCAATGCTCCAGCCGGCTTCCTCTGCTAAGCACAGAGAGGCCAGGCTCAGAGCCGTTCTGCAGGGCCAGGCTGGCTGAGCTCTGCCCTTCAGCAATGCACCGCTGCCCTGCAGAGCGACGGGGCCCATCCTGCCAGGCCCAAGCCACCTATTGACCAGCCGGCTGGAAGCAACCTTTCCAGGGGCTGCTTGTTACAGAGCTCCTGGCACCACCCTTTGCCCAGCCTCTGTCAGAGGCAGGAGCTTGGGCGGGACTGCCCCGGGCCATGGCATGTCAGTGTTGAAAACCACCACACTTCTCTAGCATCGTGCCAGAGGAGCTCACTCTGGGCGCAGGGGTGGGCAGAGAAGCCACCGCCGCCCCCATCCGGTACTGAGCCTGGATCTTGCCTGGGCCACCAGCTGCAGGGAGTACAGCATGGGCATTACCCAGACGCTGTGCCCAGGGACTGGGCCCCCCGTGCAGGCCCCTGGCTGAGCAGGGCCAGTGCAAGGATGTTTCGCACCCTAGACGAAACTTTCACCTTGCACCCTCCCTCGTTCCCGAGCCCCTGCCCTAAGGCGCCCCCCCAACTCCACAGCAGCTCCCCCCCGCCCTGAGGCGCCCTCTCTTGCTTGTGCCTAGTATCTTGGCATCAGTGTCTGCTCCCTCACTGTGCCTCTCACCTAGGCTCTTTTCCATGGCCAGCTCTGTCCACATCTTGTGCAGGGGAGATGCAGGAGCTGACCTGCAATCCTGGCATGCGCTGGAAGGATGCTGGCTGGTCCATGTGGCGATGGGGCTTCAGACTCAAAGCCAGAGGCCCCTCCGGAGCAGTGCAGGGGGCGAGCTGGCAGCCAGGAAGGGACGAAGCAGAGTGCATACAGGTGGGGTGCAGCAATCTGACTCCTTGATGGATGTGCTTGATGCCACAGCACCCGTGGCACTGGGAGGACTGCCCAGCAAGGGATGGGCTGAGCTGCCCTGCAAGCTGTGCTGGCTTGCACAGGGGTGAGCTGGGATGGGGGACGGGTGGCGAGATGTGTGGTGGGGGGAATCACATTGCATACGGAGATAAGGAGGCCATACTGAATGTGACCAAGTGGGAATCTTTTGTAATATCTCTCTGGTGCCAGTGAATACCTCAGTTTCCCCTATATGCTACATTGTGACCCAGTGGAGGGGCCGGGTCTGTCTGCTTTCAGAACAGGCTAAGACAGAAGTGTGAATGGTGCCCAGTTGGCAGTCCCCGTACCAGGGAGCATCTGAGAAGATAATGACAGATCCAGTGGCCAGGACACTGACACCTAGCAACTAAGGCTCCAGAGGGATGTGCCCTACCCCGCTTCTCAGCAGGGGGTGAACTGCTTCCCCGCAGCCCAGAACGAAGGACTGGGGGCACGGGGAGGTGAAGCGTGGGCTACGGGAAGCAGTCAGGGTGCAGGTCAGACAGAGAGAGAGATGGAGCTTGAACTGAGGGGTTCAGTGCAGCTTGGCTGGGCTCTGGGCTGGCCAGAATGGACAATGCTTTACCTGTCATTCCTCTGGCCTACCCAAGGCTGCCTGTGCTGTGCTAACCCCTGCTGTTTTGACAATGTTGTGTGAATGTCACTGAAAATGCTTGTGGAAGTGCATGGACCAGTCTCTAGCAGCGTCTGTCTCGGGGAGACTCGCTGCCAGGAGCTCTCGGGGTGGAGCAGGGGGGCTGCAGGCCCAGAGGTCCACTCTAAGGAGGTGATGAAGCTGAGTGACTTACCCTAGCGGGTCTAGCACACAGAAGGGGTTTCTCCTAGAGACTGTTAAGCTGGGGCCATAGCACTGATCCTCCGACACTGGGTCAGACCAATGGGCCATCTAGTCCAGTATCCTGTCTGCTGACAGCGGCCATTGTCAGGTGCTTCAGAGGGAATGAACAAGAGCAGGGCATTTTGGAGTGATCCATCCCCTGTTATCCAGTCCCAGCTTCTGGCAGTCAGAGGTTTTGGGGCACCTGGAGTGTGGGGTTGTGTCCCTGAGCATCCTGGCTAGTAGCCATTGATAAACCCATCCTCCAGGAACTTACCCAGTTCTTTTTTTGACCTCAGTTATACGTTTGGCCTGCGCAACATCCCCTGGCAAATTCCACACGTTGACTGTGTGTTGTGTAAAGAACTAGGGTTTGTTTGTTTTAAACCTGCTGCCTTTTAATCTCATTGGGTGAACCCTGGTTCCTGTGTTATGGGAAGGGATAAATAACACTTCCTTCATCATATTCATTTGGGTACAACTTGGCTGAAAGATTTCATTTGGGTGCAGATCATCCCCCCCCACCACCACCACCCCGGTTCCTTCGTTACAACACGTTCATTGTCCACCATGACCTTCAGGCCTCAAAGGAGGAGCACAGTGCATCTCTGGCCATTTCCCTGACCATTTGGGGCATTTTTCAGAGGTGCCCTTTCCAGACATTCAGAAAATCTGTCCTCTGCTGCTCTACTCATCCTTGTGCACTCTCCTTGGTCTTGAGCTTGCTCACAAGGAGCTCTGCAAATGTCCTTGGGGATTCAGTCCTCAGAATTGAAAGAACCTTGCAAGAGACAGGCCAAAAACAGGATGGTGCACCGCCTGCCTGGAGCCAAGGTATGAGACATTGCTCTGAGATTGGACAGGCTTTCAAAATTGATGGGAATGGATCCACTGGGGACAGTTCATATCTATACTAGTGACCCTGTGTCCCAGGATATCTCACAGACAACAGATGATGTCAGGGAACTCAGAAGTGTGCTGAAGAGGAATATTCAAGAAGTCATAGAATATCAGGGTTAGAAGGGACCTCAGGAGGTCATCTAGGCCAACCCCCTGCTCAAAGCAGGACCAATCCCCAGATTTTTACCCCAGTTCCCCAAATGGCCCCCTCAAGGGTTGATTTCACAACCCTGGGTTTAGCAGGACAATGCTCAAACCACTGAGCTATCCCTCCCCATCTGAGACTCCCTGTCCCATGCACAAGGAGTGACAGAAGGCAGAAGAGGCTGGAAACGAGCCACTGGCTAGGAAAGGGTGGAGGGGTGTGATTTGGGGGAACATCGGTCCCCATTCTATGGGGCTGTGTAGAGAGGTTGGCCTCCACCTCAGTAGAGGGGGACCAGTATCACTGAGGACAGGCTGGCCAGAGAAGGCAGGAGGGCATTCAACTGATAGCAAAAGGGAGGGTAAAAAGAGGGAAGATCTGAACCTTCAGCTAGCACAAAATCAAGGTGCTGAAAACAAAATGAATCCAGGTACCAAGGACCTGGAGAGAAGATATTCTTGAATTGCCTTGTCCCCAATACTAGGAGCCTGGGAAACAAAGCAGAGGGGTTGGAATTGCTAATTGATGGGATAAATCCGATCTAGTTGGTACTGCTGACACCTGGTGGGTTGAGTCACACACCTGGACTGTTAAAGTCAATGGTTATTTCCTTTTCAGGAAGGACTGAATGGGCAAAAGGGGAGTGTAGCAGGAGAAAAGGGAGCCTGATGGGGGAAGTGGCCACAGCTGGGGTCACACCTAATCAGGCCACAGCAGGCCCTGATAAGAAGGGCTAAGGGAGGGACTGGGTCAGAGTCTCTCTCCAGCCTTGGAAGGAGAAGGACCAGGACCAGGACCAGGACCAGGACCACAGAGCCGTCCTTAGCATTTATGGGGCCCTACGCAGTATTATTAAACTGGTGCCCCTATGCCGGATGGCAGCCCAAGCTCACAGCCTGGTGGGGGGCGGGAGGAGGAACGAAACAGCAAAGGATAATGAGATGCCCGGCCTGCCTCATGGTGGCGGAGAGTCACAGTTCCCCGCAGAGACTCCCATACCCTCTCCCTCATGCAGAGGGGACATGAAGAAAGTACCTAATTAAAAGCACTAAAATTTGGGAATAAAAAATGTCAGTCACAGATTTTTTGATATGGCCTGAAGTTTGTCAGAGATTTATTTGCAAAAACTTCGTAGTAAGGGTGAGTCAGCTGTCCTTGCTGATACACGTTACATATAATGGAATACTGATGCACATCTTCTCTGTTTTAATTTTCTTATCAGTATTTTTAAGCTGAATTTATATTTTAAATGTATTTCAAACCTTAAGCTACCGCATTCCCGATTACTACATGATTTAACTCACTGAAAACAGAACTTATTTTTTTAATATTATATCAGAGAGGTTTAGTGTGTTTCATAACAATAGTTCATTGCTTTTTAAGAAAAAGTGGCAACAGTAAATTTTACTTTGTGATTTATACAGAGCATTTTGAATCACCAACTGTTATAAATTTACCACATTTAACAAAGGAATATTAGTATAACAGATTATGTCTTACTAAGGTACTGCATTTTGCTGGAGGTTTCTTTAAAAACTAGTCATCGATAGTCAGAATGTAAAGAAAGGGAAACTCTTGTCAACAGCTATCGGAAAGGAAGGACGTTGTCCCTTGAGCTCCAGTGGGAGTGAGGGAGATGTGAGTGAAGGATGGACAGAAAGGACAGGAAGACTGGAAGCACTTTTTTTTTAACTCTAGTAATTACCAAATGGATACTTTAGAAGGAGTCTTTTGAAGGATTATTTAAAAAACTGTATGGTCTGAAGATTCCACGCATTTAAGGCTAAGATGATGGGCATCTAAAACTCTATCAAGCATTTTTAGAAATTGATTTTTAGATCATTCCCCGCTTCACTAATGAAATATTTTTAAAGCAAATTTTAACTAAGGTCTGTTAGACTACATGTTCTGTGTGTAAATATTACTTAATGCAACAACTATTTTGTCAGTAAAGTCAGAAACTGACAGTCTTAAATTTTTATTTGGGCAGTAAGCTTTCGTGGACAGCTGCTGAAACGGGATCTTGCCCACAAAGCTTATGCCCAATAATTTGATAGTCTCTGAGTGCACAAGGATGTCCTGTATTTTGCTGGTCAATAACGGACTACCAACTCTGACCTGTCAAAATACCGTGGGGTTGGCAAAGCCTTGTTAAATGGCTATATCTCCCTGAATGTCTCTTTAACAGTTTCAATGTTGTGCTAATAGGTCTGGCAGGCTGGAGGTTTTTTCACTTCTAACTACTAGATTCCCTCCCAAGGAAGACTCACCAGGCTAGAGCAGCCATCTGTGGGAGCCTGCAGGAAGGGTCAGAACAGGGATCGGAAAAGAAGGAGGGTGGACACTAAGACCCAGTGGTGCCCCAAATTTTCAGGTGCCCTACGCAGCTGCCTGTGTTGCCTATGCCTAAGGACGGCCCTGCAGGACCAGGACCAGGACCAGGACCAGGACCTTGCTGTCTGGGAGCTGAGCAGGGCTGGGGATATGGGGAGCTCCAGCTGGGCAACTCCCCAGGATGAGGCCTTGTTAAAGGCCAACGGAGGCACTGGGGCTGCAGAGGGGCAGCTCAGGGACAGGCAGAGGCAGCAGGTCCCACCCCCTTGCCAGTGATGAGTGGCTATGACAGGCTGCCATCTGCCCCAGTGAATGGGACCTAGATGATGCCTGACAGTAGCCACTGAGGCAAGGTGGGTTTAGAGGGTTGGGGGTTCCCCTGGGAAGGGAGACCCAGAGTGTGGGGGTACTGCTGGGAGGCAGAACCCTGAGGTAAAGGGGTCTGGGATGGACATGGGGCCCTGAGGCAGGCGAGACACCAGCCAGCAGAGGGTGCTGTGAGAGCTCGAATTGAGCTAATTCCTGAGGCAAACAGCAGGAGGCGGCGGCGGCACCCGTGAGTCGTGATCTGCTGCAGGGAGGAAGGGGAGCTCTATGTCAGCAGTGGCATTGCCGCTTTCTGAGTCACTGGTAGCTCCGAAAAAAAGGAAGTGCTTGTGGCTCAATGTCTAGCAGATAAAGCAAAGAATGGGGCATTGGGTGATGTCTGCTAGACCCCTCCATCACACCAGGAACAGGATGGGTGGCTCCTGAAGCACTAACTATAATGTGTAGGGGGAAAAAGGCTGCCTGATCAGTACTTCAGTGTGAGTGACACATGCTGGAGGTTTCATGCTGCCAGGACTGAAATGTCCTTGGAATTTCGAAACCTGATGACAATTTCCTGACTGAAAAAGTGTTGCATCCAACTGGGGGGTGGGGGGACAATGCTATATTAGATCTTGTTGTGACAGATAAAGAGGGACTGATTAAAGAACTAAAAATTAATGGTAACTTAGCTACACGTGATTATGACTTGATCACATTTATAATGTGCAAACAGAATAAAGTTCAGATCAGTTATGCTTTGTGCTTTAAAAAAAACAGTTTCACAAAGCTTCTGAACCAAATCAGCCCAAGGAAGAATTTAACCAGAAAAATGTGAATAGCAAGTGGCAGTTGTTTAAGAACACTTCATTAGGTGCCCTAAAAGCCACAATCCCACAATTGAGGAAGAAGGCCATATTGGTTAAAAACCAATCTGGTTTGGGGGGGAAGTAAAGGCAGCTATAAAAAGCAAAAACATACATATAAAACAAATGGAAGAAAGGGGAAGTTGACAGTAATATAACTCAGAAGACAGGAATTGTAACAAATTGATAAGGGAAGCAAAGGGACACAGAGAAATCTATGGCCATCAGAGTTAAGGACAATAAGAAGGAATTTTTTTTAAATAAACTAGGAACAAAAAGAATCCAAACACTCATATTAAGCCATTACTAGATGGAAATGGTAGAATTAGCAATAATAAGGCAGAAGTGTTCAATAAATATTTCAGTTCAGTATTTAGGGGGAACAAACAGATGGTATAGTCATATCATCTTATACCATTCTTTCCATTCCATTATTATCTCAGGAGGATTTTAAACAGTATCCCTGACATTTTTCAGTCAGCAGGTCCAGATAACTTGCATCCAAGAGTTTTAAAAGAGCTGGCTGAGGTGCTTGCTGGACTGTTAACATTGATTTTCAAGAAGTCTTGGAGCACCATGGAAGTTCCAAAGGACTGGGAGAAAGCTAATGTTGTGCCAATATTTAAAAAGGGTAAATGGTATCACGTCTGTAATTATAGGCCTGTCACAAACGGATTGTTAAGGGTTAATGTCTCTTCTACCTGTAAAGGGTTACAAGCAGGGAACTGGAACAGCTGACCGGAAGACCAATCAGGAGACAAGATACTTTTAAACCTGGGTGGAGGGAAGCTTTTGTGTGTGTTCTTTGTCCGTTGTGTGTGTTCTTCTCTCGGGGGGTCTGAGAGAGACCAGACATTACTACAGGCTCTCTAAGTTTCTGTTGAAATAGTAAGTAAGAAGCAGGTGATTTTAGTCTTTATAATTGTTTTACTCTATTTGCAATTGTGGATCTGGCTGGTTTAACTTTATATGTGTAGTTGCTGGATATTTTGATTTGTATTGGTACTGGGGAAAAAGTTCTTTCTGGTGTCTGTAAGCTATAGGACCCTGTATATTTACATCTTAAGTTACAGAGATAATTCCTTACTTTTTCTTTCTTTTATTAAAAGATTTATTTTAGACCTGATTTTTTTCTCTGTTAAGCTGAGGAATGAAGGGAGGGGATCTTTTTGTGTTAGGATTTACGGAGGTGGAATCTGTACTGCCTCAGGGAAGAGGGAAGGGAAGGAAAAACCTGTTTGGTGTTTCATGAGTTTGAAGCACAGGATCTTCTAGGAACCCAGGGAGGAAAGGCCCCCTAAGGGAAACAAAAACAAACAAAAAAAAAAAAAGTTGGGGGCCCCCAAAAACTAGTGGTAGGGAAAGAGTTTACTTTCCCTGTGTTAAGATCCAGGGGATCTGGGTCGTGGGGGTCCCCAGGGAAGGTTTTGGGGAGACCAGAGTTTATCAAACACTCAGAGTTTTGATTGGTGGCAGCATATCAGACCTAAGCTGGTAATTAAGCTTAGAGGAATTCATGCAGGTACCAAATTTGGGATGCTAAGGTTCAGATTTGGGAATTATACCTTATGACAGCCTGTCAGACTGACATTGATCCTGGGCAAGATAATGGAGCAGCTGAGCCAGGACTGGATGAATGAAGAATTAAATGAGGGTGAATAATTAATCCCAATCAATGTGGGTTTATGGAAAATAGATGCTGTCAAGCTAATTTGGTATCTCTTTTAGGTGAGATTACTAGTTTGGTTAATAAAGGTAATAGCTGATGTAATAGACTTGGACATTTGCAAGGCATTTCACTTGGTACCACATGACATTTGATTTAAAAATTGGAAAGATATTATATTAACAGGGCCCACATTCAATGGACCAAAAGCTGGCTAGCTGTGAGGTCTCAAAATGTAATTGTGAATGGGGAATCAGCATGGAGCAGATGTGTGCTAGTGGGGTCCCACAGGATCAGTTCTTGGCCCTGCACTACTGAACATGTTCATTAACGACCTGAAAGAAACCATAAAATCAGCACTGTTAACTGTAACAACTTTGGCAGGGGTGCTCTGAGCCCTGGGACTATAGCGGTAATGGTGGCAGAGGCTCAGGACTCTGTTTCCCAGAGTGCCTCAGGCCTAGAGCGGCGCTAGAACTGGCTGGCAGCACCACCAGAACCAGTGATATGCCAGACCTTAGAGACAAGGGTTTGGTTTTACGCTCTGGGTGGGCTGTGTTTGGGGTGGAACAGGAGAGAAGTGTCACAGCCAGGGAGGTCCTTCTGCCCATCCCAAGGGAAGACTTTGAGCCCTATGGGAGTTTGAACAGTGTTGTCTAGGGTGACCAGACAGCAAGTGTGAAAAATCAGGATGGAGGTTGGGGGTAATAGGCGCACCTAGAAGAGAGAGCCCCAAAATCAGGACTGTCCCTACAAAATAGGGACATCTGGTCACCCTAGCATCATCACAGCCGAGAGCAGACACCCAGAGGCTGTGGAGCGAGTTATGGCCCTGGCCTAGCTGCCCATTGGAACCCAGAGCCGCAAGGACAGTCTGACCGTCGAGGCGGACACTCTGTAAGAACACCCCTGATTGTTTTGTTTAGTTTTTGTTTTAAGCAGCCCGATTCCAGCACTGCACCATCCCTCCGAGCCCAAGCTCACTGCTTCCCCAGCCAGGTCCTGGGAGGGGGCACTGGCTGTAAATGTTGGGAGGGGCAGAGTCAGGGCCAGCTCCAGGCCCCAGCACGCCAAGTGCGTGCTTGGGGTGGCATGCCACTCTGCCGGTTGCCAGGAGAGTGGCAGGCTGCTCCAGTGGACCTCCCGCAGGCCTGCCTGCGGAGGATCCGCTGGTCCCGCAGCTCCAGTGGAGCATCTGCAGGCACGCTTGTGGGAGGTCCACTGGAGCCACGGGACCGGTGAACAGCACAGCGCCCCCTGCAGTGTGCCGCCGTGCTTGGGGCGGCAAAATGGCTAGAGCTGGCCCTGGGCAGAGTTTATGTATTGTTCAGTTTGTCTCTTCTTGTCCTGATCCCTTTGCCCATTGTCCTCTGCCCTGAGTTCCCCACACCAAATAAAGCCCCAGTTACTGCTCTCTTACTCTGGGCCTTGGGATAGCTATTTCAGTTTGTTGTGCTCTGACTGACACACCTCTGTATGCGATTGCGTGCTGGATATTTTTCCAAGGGACAAGCCCTCTGTGTTCTCTGCATGGGATGGGTTTCCCTGGGTAGAGGCACCAGGCATGCTTAGAGGTGAGCCCAAACCCCATAGAACAGGGAGCAGGCTGCAGCCATATAGCAAAGCTGGGTTACATAAAGTTTGCAGATGATACAAACGTTGGGGGAGTGATAAATAATGAAGAGGACGGTCACTGATTCAGAGAGGTGTGGACAATGGGGTAAGCTGAATGCAATGAAACAATAGGCATTTTAATATGACTACTTGTAAATGTGTGCTCCTAGGAGCAAAGAACGTGGGCCATACTTACCAGGTGCGGGGGGGGACTCTAGCCAGAGAAGCTGGGACTCTGGAAAAGATTTGGGGGTAGTGGTGGCTAACCAGCTGAACATGAACTCGCAGTGTCATGCTGTGGGCAAAAAGGCTAATGTGACCCTGGGGTGCATAAACAGAGGAATCTTGAGCAGGAGCAGAGAGGTGTTTTTACTTCTGTATTTGGCCCTGGTGCATCCACAGCTGGAACCCTGTGTCCAGTTCTGGTGTCTACAGTTGGAGAAGGATGTGGCTAAATTGGAGCGATTTAGTGAAGAGCTGCAGGATGGTCAAGGATTAGAAAGTCTGGCTTGTAATGATAGATTCAAGGAGCTCAGTCTGTAGCAGAGCCCCATTTATCTGATCTAATTGGGCCAGATGGGATCATCAAAAAATTGGACAATCCAGAAAATAGGAAAAATGTGAGTGTGCAGCGCGATCTGGTGGCCATAGACAAGATCTGCTTCTGGAGCTGCGTGCGCTGGTTGCTCAGTTACTCTAGAGAGCTGGGTAACGGGGGGTGGGATAAAGGGGGTTCTGATGGTTTAGCCAAGCAAAGAGAAGGCTAAAGGGGGAGTTGATTGCAGCCTGTAAGGAACAAATCCTTCCTGGTCTCTTCAGTCTAGCAGAGAAGGGATAACACAATGGCGGGAAGTGGATATTAGATCGTTCAGAATGGAAATAAGAGATAAATGTTTAACAGTGAGAGGAATGAACCATTGGAACAACTTAGCAAGGGTTGTGGTGGATTCTCCACAACTGGCAATTTTCAAAGGGAGATGGGTTGTTTTTCTAAAAGATCTGCAATTATTGGGAGGTTCTGTGGCCTGTGCTATGCAGGGGCTCTGACTAGATGATCACAATGGTCCCTTCTGCCTTAGAATCTATGAATCTCATAGATGTTATGAAAATACAGAAGGCGCTTATCACATGAGACCCATCCTGGGAAACATCCAGCCTTGTCATGAGGCAGCAGCACCTTCCCTTCACACTCCACTGTCATTCTGCAGCTACTCTAGGTAAAATTAAGCCACTTTCTCTTGGCAAAGCAGCCATTCAAAGGCTTCAGGAGCCAAGGAAGCAAAGGGTAAATTGCGTCTTCCAGAATGACAGGAGGAATCATAACTCCACTAATGTCCATAATGGTCTATGCAGAAAGCCAGCCCCAGTTTCTATAGATCCTGGCATCATGGATCTTTCCAGACACCCCACATTAACACAGATGAATCTTCCATAGTGATCAACATTACAACACCAGGGAGAAACGCCGCTTCCTGTTAATTGTCTTTGGCCTGGTGTGGAGGACAAAGAATGTGGGGGGATGTCCCCTCAGTAGCCCCAGACAGTTTGGGAACCCTATCCTTGCAGAACCAGCAATAGCTTCCTGTGAATTGTCAAGCTTTGACCCAGCACGATAGCACCTTTTTCATTGCATCACAAACCTCCATGACAACAGCCCTGATAGCTGATCTACCAACACCCAACCAGTTGCTGCAACCAAACTATATCAGCCATTTAAATCCACCAAGATGCAACAGGAGGTTTTTGACAAAAGTGGAGACCTTTTTCACCTTCTAGATCAAACCAGGCAAGAGTGCAGGATAGAAACTATGTCCAAATTGAATTTCACACATTCCAGCTGCACCACCTGGGAAACAATTAAGAGACTATGCAGAGATTCTAGTCTGGACAAGAGGGAATATCCAATCTGAAAACTCCATCCCATCCCAGTTGACCAATGGCAGAGCTCCTAATCAAGACAAAGTTTTCCACCATGCGGTTAACATGGTGGTTGAGAGATGGCAGGCTTTGAGTGTAGACACAAACCTCTTGGCTTCTTTCACTGACCAAGAGTTTGAACTAGGTATACATCAACTGCAGCTGGACAAGGCTCCTGGGCTAGATAACCTCCACAGTGAGTTTGTCTCTCATTTGGGGCCTGTCATCAAAAGCTGGTTATACCCAGGACTGCACCATCCCAAAAGCCTGGCATAGAGCAAAGGTCATAACTGTTCCTAAGCCAGGGAAACCATTGACAGACCCAATGAGCTACTAACTGATTTACCTGCTGTCTCTTTATCCATAAATTGAGGGAAGGACTAATCCTGATGCAGATTCATGAGATGGCTGATCCAGCGGGAGTCAGAAGGAGATGATGCACCCAAGATCAGGTATTTCATCTGATTCAAGACAGAAGATGAATTTAGCGCCTTGCATTGCTAGTGGCTGTTTGAACTTGACACAGGGTTGGCGCAGGCTCTCCCACTTGTGTGCCTGCACCCTGTGTTTAGGGTGGTTTAATACAGAGTGTTCACTCCCTCTTTTGTTGAATCACCCCGGTGTCTTTATTCACAGTGCCCGTGCAGTGCCCAGATCCCCCAACAGTTAGTGCCCCACAGACCCTCCCCAGGGTCTCCTGGCCCTTGAGGCTTCCTTCTTGGCACAGAGACAGAGATACTGCCCTCCTGTCTCCTCCCAGGCTAGCCTCTCCACTGAGGTTTGCCCAAGGCTTTTACAGCCTTCTCCTGCCTCAGCCCAGCTGTCACTACTTAGCCCAGCAGGTTTGTCTGAGCCAGCCCTCGCTAGGGCTTGCAGCTGGGCTCCCTGCTGAGTACCTGCATCCCTACCCCTGGTCTACCAGCCAGGCAGCAGGCTGTAGCCAGCATTTTGGCAGGGCTTTAAAGGGATTTTACCCCTGCCCTGGCACAGAACTATACACCAATTCCAGTCTGTATGTGTCAAGTATCAGAGGGGTAGCCGTGTTAGTCTGAATCTGTCAAAGCAGCAGAGAATCCTATGGCACCTTACAGACTAACAGACGTTTTGGATCATGAGCTTTCGTGGGTAAATACCCACTTCGTCAGATGAATGTAGTGGAAATTTCCAAGGGCAGGTATATATATGCTAGTAAGCAAGCTAGAGATAACGAGGTTAGTTCAATCAGGGAGGATGAGGCCCTGTTCTCGCAGTTGAGGTGTGAAAACCAAGGGAGGAGAAACTGGTTCTGTAGTTGGCAAGCCATTCATAGTCTTTGTTTAATCCTGAGCTGATGGTGTCAAATTTTGCAGATGAAAATTGAAGCCTCAGCAGTTTTCTCTTGAAGTCTTGGTCTTGAAGTTTTTTTGCTGCAAGGATGGCCACTTATAAGGCTGCTATAGAGTGACCGGGGTGGAAGTGTTCTCCTACAGGTTTGATATAGTCTCATTCCTATATTTGATTGGTCTATTTATCTCTTTCCGTAGGACACTGTTACAAGTTTGACCTGATCATAGAGCAGAGGGGCATTGCTGCATATGAGGCAGATATTACATTGGCGGACGGTGGGAGGTGAATGACCTGTGTGATGTGTGGCTGATCTGGTTTAGGTTCCTGTTTGATGGGTGTCGCCGGTGTAGAGTCATTGTTACGTTCTGCGACTTGAGGATAAACAAGGTCAGGTTTCCTAGAAATCTGCCGCTTAACCCTGGCTGTAGCGTGAGACATGACGAGAGAGCTTCCTCAGGGTAGTGGGGCTGCCTCACATCTGGAGGCCTTCCTACCCTGATTAGCTAGGTCGACTTCTCTCATTCAATGTGGAGACTTTACAGCTCTCGGGAGTTTGTGCGCAGGTGTGTTGTGGTGTAACCGTCGGAATTGAGTCTGTTTAGTCTTCGGAGGCGAGGGAGTCGGTTGGCTTGAGTATTGGATGGGCCTAGCGATGGTCGGGGGGAGGCAACGAGTGTGAGAGTGGGGTTGACACCGCGCCTTCGGGTGTGGATTGGTCCGCGCTTTCGATGTACTTGGGTATTTCCACTGGGCAGAACTGCTGCTCGCACTCGGGTTTCGGTAAGAGGTCGTCTACATGCGGTTGTCCTGCTTGTTGGTTTTGGGTGATATCAGAGGGGTCTGTTCCGCAGTGTGGTGGGGCGTTCACCACACAGCTTAGGTGTGACCTACGCACGCCAACAGCTGTCATGGACCTACAAACGGGTAACAGATGTCTTGTAATACGCTAAACCCTGCTTTCTATTAGAGGGCGCCCGAAGAGAGGAGCTCTGATAGGGGACTCAGATGCGCGCCTGACGTCAACGTGCAGTCATACCTGTGTCTGAGGAAAGTGAGTACCGCGAATTTACGATTGTTGGTCTTTAAGCAGCGCTGATTGACAGGAAATCTGTACAATATTTGGCGTCGCGGTCCTCACGCTCGGGGTGGGATGGGTTGAAAGGTGCTTGCGCCCCGCCGTGGGATTTAGATTGGAAGCGGAACTGGGGAAAGTGTGGTGTAGCTCTTACTATAAACATAGCCTGGTAAGTTGGGCTATAGAAGGGACAAGTGGGTTAAGGGGATTGTAGGTGGGTGCGTAAGGCGAGAGAGTGCAGGGTTGAAGGATATAGAGTAAGCTACCGCACTAAGCTTTAAGAACTGGAGGGTGTGCGTAGAGGTTCCAGAAGAGATTAGTGCCAGGGCGAATGATACCTTGTGACGCCCCTATGAGATGACATGAGCTCGTGGTAGGGTGAGAATGAAGACGCAGAGATGTACATACTTAGGAGCCTGACCAGGTTATGCTGATACTGATCACCCAGTCAGATTCAGAACGGCCTCGTGGGAGATCCTGCGTCGTCGTCTACTCGGGGCGTGGGCGACTGTTCTACTGGTGGCTGTGGGGGAGTAATGTGGACTCGTCTACTCGGACCTGTGCACGTGCATCCGGCTGTGCTCCGAGCACCCACTGATTTCTAGGAACTTACAATGATATGGTCACTCCAGAAACAGCCATCCTAGCACTGCTGAGGGTGGTCGTCGTGAGCCCTGAGCGTCCCGAGGCAGGTGGGAACTACAAGCTGTGGAGGATGAAGCGAGGTTGACGGTGAGTAATGTGGCAGCAAGCAGATGGTGGCTGTGAGCTCTTGTGGGGGTGGTTATTTGAGTGGAACCCGGTCTTGTTTCGGAGATTTGAGGTGTATACAGCATATGCTTGGGGTCTCGGGTGTAGTGGGAGGCGTGATGTGGGCAGCGCGGTTGTCCCCACTCAGTTATGTTGATGATTGTGTTATGGTGTGGTGAGCTGAGGCACTTGTCTTCGGTGCGGAGCTCTTGGTCGGGCAGAGCTGTGGCTATGTGACCCATTCCTGTGGGGATGCAGTCGGGACTGTTGGCATTGGACTGTCGGAGTGGCGTTGACCTTCAGGAGCGGTGGTCACTGGGGACCCAATGGAGGAGGGCGGGATGGTGCTGGGAATTAAGAAAAAGTCGCACGCACCACGGTGAGGTTCGAACGGGCAGATTCATGCCACGACCTGGATGTCAACAGTCAGAAGTCCTAGCGCTGATAAATGCTGGGTGATTGGTCTAGAGCACCACCCGGGATATACAGATGAAGATGTATAGTCCCCTTACGCTGACCTATGACAAGCTACGACCTCTATGCGCTACTTTGCCCGTCAGCTTACATCCCAGGCCTCACCGACGACGAGTGAATCGTTGTTACGTCGAAGAACTGACGGGGCACCGCATCGTTGCTTCTAGCCCAGGATCAGAGGCGAAACCTACACAGTTCGCAAGCAATTATCAGAAGCGACAACAGTTGCGACAAGGACTATAAGGAGAATCAGCCAGAGCAGACTGTACGAGCATCCTTTGCAAGACAAACCCAGAAGAAACAGACTATCCATTACTACATCCCCGCTAAGACCCTCCAGCATTCATCAGGGATCTACAACCTCGGTGACGATGATCTCCGTTCTACGGCGTGGGACCAGTCCTCGCCACATTATTTAAACCTGCCGACCTGAACATATTGTATCCCGGCCCGCAAAGCCCGACACGCCATAGTACTTAACTCATGATATCTATGCAGAACACTCGGTGCTACTCATGTGCCATCATATCTACGATGTTTCCATTACAGGACTCTGAACAGATCAGCCACGCCTATGCACTCGGCGCATTTCACCTCCACATTGCCATGTATAATACGCGAGTCGTTTTTTGGCCGCAGTGATGCCCCGCTGTTTGTTAGATGCGGCGGGAGAGCAATCGTTTGAGGCATCTGAAGGTCGCTCTCTACGTGGTGGTTATAATTTTGGGAGACGAGTTGAAACATTGGAAATTATGGTGACATCAATACAGAGTTAGATATCTCTGGGAATGAGCAACCATTATCGCTTTACCTGCTATTCGTGATGGAAGGTGCAGCGTGTCTCTCCCATCTGGTCGAGCTTAGATGCAAGAATATTCTTGCGGGGTGGCCATCCTGCTGAGTTCATAATATACTCCTTCCTCTCTCCGCCGAGGTATTCGTAGTGACTGCTGGGCTTCTGGGTTATATCTGCAAATTGGTGACAGAATTAACCGTATCGCTCAGGAAAAACAAGACTGTTAAAGGCGACAGTTCCGTTCCTTTGTTTTTCACACTCAACTGCTAGAACGGGGCCTCTCCCTGATTGAACTAACCTCGTTATTCTGCTTGTTTCGCATTATATTACACTGCCCCTGGAAATTTCCACTCATGCGTACTGAAGAAGTGGTTTCATCAGAAAGCTCATGCTCCAACGTGCTGTTAGTGATGTTATATAGTGTCACAGGCATTCTTTGCTGCTACGATTCAGAACTAACACGGCTACGCCTCTGAAAATGGTTTCAGAAGTAATTTTTTCACCCAACATGTTGTTTTAGGCAATGGTTGAAGAGTATCTGTTAGCTTAGGGGATGTGTGCCATAAGAGCGTTCAGATATTTCTCTGTACAGCTAGACCTGTCTTGTTTGGACTCAGCCTTCCTTTCCTCAGCTCGTTTCCTCTGTTCTCATCAGGTACTTTCCGCAGCCTTTCTTCCTTGGCAGGCAGGCAGTGGAGAGAGTCCTGTTTGCCTTACTCCCCAGCTTAAATGAATTTACGTTAAGAGCGGGAACTTTTGTTTCAGTGGAAAAAGTCCAGCAGTGTCCAAGGTGGTGTTTGTACCAGGTGTAGGGGACTTGCAGAGACTGTGTCACGGCTAGCTGGGTGTCTCCGCTTTTCTTGGCGGCCTGTGAAAAGCCCTGCTTGCTAGTGGTCGGTCATTGTAGGCGGCATGGCCGTTATAACTGCTTTTAACGGTTGAAACCGGTTTGTACGGATTAGGCAAAGGGCGGGCTGGCTGTGGGAGTCATTTGTATGTATGGAGTTGCTGTTTGTACGTCAGCTATCAACTGACACACTCATGCCCACCCCCCCCCCCCCCCCCCCTGGAAGAAAAGTCTGTCCCTCGTCAGGGGATATCTTTTCTGCACTTGCCACCTCACAATTGATCATTCTGTGGCGATCTGGAAGCCTACTTTCGCGTCTACGACTCAGAATCTATCCGGACACACTGAAGTGCACTGATACACAGGTACCTCCCAACAGCACAAGACGCTGAACTTCACATGTATGGATTTCTCGCTGGAGAGATCATAAATGAGCAGGTATACCGTAGTACATTGAAAATTGCGTCCGATTGTGCCTAGGCAGAAGATCGTTGAAAACCGTGTTGTTCAGTAACTGATCGTGCAGAACGCAATGCGTCCCACAGCTCAGATAACCACCCTGTCATACTCATTTCACAAGAGGTGATAGAGGAGGTGTGTTGTCATCGACGAACAGGTCTGACTCAAAAGGAGCTGCCAGGATCATCTCCAGTACAATTGCTAGGGCACGTTCCGTCGATCCACTGAGCATACACTAGAAGAGTGTCACCATTCTAGCTCTTCAGGACGATCTGCCTCCATCGAACTGGGAAAAATGAGCCTGCCATTAGGACGCGACCATAGGTCTTTATTCTAAGTCTTAACCAGATACAATTCGGGAAATCCTGGTAATGCTCCCATATGTCGGGTCGATTTGGCACTTCTGCAGCTGGAAGGACGTTATATATGTGACTCTCTACTCAGCCTTTGCACAGCACTCGCCGGTATCTCAGTGTCACATTGATTCTGAGGTAACGACAATGGCAGGTCAGCTCGCCAGAAACCCCATTGCCAGCAGTGTAAGAGCTCTTACACAAAAATCCAACACAGGATGGAAAAGCTGTTAGGGAACAGTATCCGCTGATGATTGCACAGCCGATCTTGGCTGCTGACTTGTGGCCTTTATAGTTAACACAACTATTTCAAATTTGATGGACATATATATTCATAGACTCATAGACATGTGTCGAGTGTTCAGAGGACCACATTGTCATCTAGTGCTGACCTCTAGCAGCAAGGGGACGGATGCTCGCGTATCCAGCTTCGACGTACTATTTTATACGGCGTGTGATTAAAGCGAACCATGTGTGATGGGGTGAGAAGTTCTCTCGCGAATGATTGCTGATAGTGTTTGTGACGTGCAGGTTGAGTAGATCTTCGCCGCAGACCATGACAGCGCTGTCTCAGAGGAAGGAGGCGCGCGTAACTCTAGGCCTGGTGTCCTTGCCCGCTGGGACGGGAAAATTCTTCCCGAGGTTGGCCCATACATGCTTTATAGAGGGATGCTGAGACATAACCTGCGCTATGGCTGTGGTGTGCTAAGGCATGGCCACTCACAGTAGCACCAAGAAAGAATTCTCGTGCAGGGTCAATCCAGCGTGTCCCTGTGGCGTCAGACATCCTCATGCTCTCTAGACGTACATTTTGGTAGACTTTATATTGCACGGGGATACGGTAATCCAGAGTCAATTCTTAACGCTCTAGGATTAAGAGGTGAATCAATGAATATACATTCTCGCTTCCTTATTAGTTTCTCAAGAATAGGCACTTAATCTTAAGGGCGATAAGTCTTTTGCCCTACTTTCCTTGGAAGGCTGTTACAGAACTTCTCCCTAATTGCGTTAGAATTGTTATTTCAAGTCTACTTTCTAATATCCGTTTGGTACCATTCGTCTCGTGCTACATTAGTACTAAACTTAATAATTCCTTTCCCTCCTAAGGTTAATCCCTGATATTATTTTTAGGAAGCATACCCCTGGAGCCTTCTTTTTGGCCAGGCTAACAACAGTCTTTGAGTTCTTTCATTAAGGGGTTTTTCCTTCTCGGATATCCTAGTAGGCCCGTCTTGAACTGTCCAGTTTGATTATCCGTTCTTAACAGGTGACACCAGAACTGCACACTATTCAGGTGGGGTTCACCAGGCGCCGTATACGGCATACACTCCTTTCCTTGTGGAAATACCTCGCCGGTGCATTCTAAACCGATTTGCTTTTTTAACGCCATTCACATTGGCTGTATAGTCACCTGCTTATCAAACCAATCCCAGGTCCTTTCTCCTCCTTGTCGTTCCAACTGATGCGTCCCCAAGTGATCTAAATTGCTTATTATTATCCCTATCAGGGGACTTGCACTTTTTCATTTATATTTCATTCCTTTACATTGCTCGTTTACAGGTGTCCAGTATCTTCCTGTTGTATCCCGGTCCTTCTCGTGTTGCAACACCCCAGCCTTCCGTGTCTCGCAACGTTTTAGACATTCCCGCTCTTTGCGCAGTGTCAGTAACAAAGTTATAAGTCTGGTCCCAACGTCCTTTGAGGGATCCTCACTTAGTACCGTCCTTCCAGCCTGACATTCACCCTTCATACGACCGCTGGAGTCTCCTTTAACCAGTTTCCTATCCCTTACAACTTTCATCTATTCATCCCATTTTTTCCATTTAACTACATTCCCTGCGAAACCGTGTCAACGCCTTACTGGAATCGATGGTAAAATTGATCTACTGGATTGTCTCTTACTAAGTATCCGTCACCTTCTCAGAAGGGAGATCGGTTGTTTGGCCGTCTACCTTTAGTATCCTATTGCAATTGTCCATTCACCATTGCTTCATGTTCCTTCACTACTTTCTTCCCTTAATTTTTCAGACCTTACCACTACAGGACGTCAAGCTAACGGCCTTATAATACCCGATCACTTTTTTTCCTTTCTTAAATAAACTACGTTAGCAATTCTCCGTGTCGGTCTCGTACAACCCCAGGATTTTAGTTGTTTAAAATTCTCGCTATACGGGCTCGGCATTTCAGCGCCGTTCTTTACTTCCTCTGGATGGGATTGTCGGCCCTCCGTTTTTGTCACTTAGCTGTTGACGTTTGGCTCTTACCTCGATGCAGTAATTCCTACCTCATATCCCATTCGGTTTATCTATCCTCCTCATCCCTACACTCCTCACTATATACATTATTAAAGACAAGGCAGTACATATTTAGATATTGGGCCTGCCTAGGTTATCCTTAACTCTCGTTTCCATCTCAGTGATATAGCGGCCCCTTCTTCTTTCTTTGTTTCTTCTTATTTTGTTGGCTGTAAGAACTTTTACTACTTTGGTTTGGATTCCTTTGCAAGGTCCGTTTCTACGCGGCTTTTAGCCTTCTCACATTTTAATCCCTATGTTTGACTCACTAGGTAGCTTTTCCCTTGTAATCCCGCTTCGTTCACTCCCTGTTAGCGTTTCTGTTTTTTCCTATCCCTTCTGAGTTGCTTTGCTCTCCAGTTTGGCTACAATCCTGGCCATGTTTTTTTCTTTTTTTGGTGCTGGCTTCCGACAGTTTCCGCAGCTGCGCTTAAATAGTATTCCAGGCTCTCCTCGCATTTTTCCACAGTTCCCGTCCAATCCTTCCTATACTAATTTCCTTACTCTTTAAAATTAGCCCTCGAGAGTCGAAAACCCTATCCCGATTTACATTTGTTTTATCCTCTCATTTATTTGAATTGCATCAGCTCATGATCACTCAAACCAATGGTTGTCCCTCACACTTTCTTTTACGGGTCTCATGGCTCACAAACCCATTCTAAATGGCATTCCCTCGTCGTAGGTACTTCATACTTGATGAGAATCCATCGCTATATATCCAGAAAAAATCTGGACCCCTATTTTTCTGCAGCACTGTCTCCAGTTCCTATATCGGGAAGTTGAAGTTCTCCGATCAACATTTCCTTGTGTTTACTTCATTAAAGACATTAAGAGAGTGCTCTTCCTATCCAAATAGTCCCGGGGTCTGATAGCAACCAAGCACTATCTCAGAGGAAGCTCTAGTAGTCTTTTACCAGTCGTGATTTTTTACCGACAGACTCCATCTTATCCATTGCCATCACTCTCTTTTTCATTACGTTCCTTATCTCGATGTACAGGCTACCTCACCACTTTGCTTTCTTCCTGTTTTTCTAAACGACACTAGCCTTTCAATACCATCTCAGTCATGAGCTACGATTCCACAGGTTTTGTTTCCTAATATCCGGTTTCACTTCCTGCACCGTAGCTCCGTCTCCTCTATCTTGTTACTAGTCCTCGAATTGTGTTACAGAACTTTTAATTTTGGCAGTTTGGTCAGTGACATTCTTTCCCATCGTGCACGACTTCTACCACAGTCACCAGTTGCTCTAGTTTCACTCGCTTTTTTTTCTTTGGGTCATCTTCGTCACAAGGGTATCCTCTCTCACTTTGTTACTTTTCCCTCTCCAGGTTACTCCGGGTGGAGACTATCCTGACACATCTCCAACATCTCCACTTCTGTTTAAAGCATCTTTATGGGTCGGCGTAGCCTCCATCCGAAGATCTTTTCCTCCTTACTTAGATGAAGTCCTACCGAGCGAACAGTTTTGCTGTCGTAAACGCTTCCCAATGACCGTACCCAAAGCCCTCCTTATAGCCCACTGCCTGAGCCTCTGTTAATCATCATTTCTTGTCGCTCCTTCGTGTCCGCTCTAGGACCGGCAATCCACTGAAGATCACCTGAGCCTCGATTTCCTTGAGCGTCTTCCCAGTCTGACATAGTCCTCCTTGATACAGTCCAGCGAGTGATGCCGTATTTCGTTCCACTGAAGGCAATTCACGGGTTCTTTCCGCTCCCGCTAGGATCCTTTTCAGCTCAGGTCACATCCTGTCCTTAGCCCAGTAGACAGCAACCTTCTGTTCTCCCGATCAGGTCAGTTACATGCCTGTCTATTCTTCTCAGTGAAGAGTCTCAATCACGTAGATTGCCTTTCCTGGCGACAGTGTGATTCTGCGTCTTCCCCGCCGCTGGCCGCACAGTCCTCTCGATGTCGTAATTCGCCCTCGCATCTCTGGGGTATACTGGTGTCACCTCCATTGACTTCCTCCCTCCTTGTGCAGGACAGATCAGTGCACTGCTATGAGGCACCCGCATGACCCACAATATGCGATTTTTTATGGCTGTGGACGCCTGTGACACTCCGCCCTTTTTTCTAGTTCTTCTCACGCCTCTACCAAAAAAAACAAACATTTGGATTGGGGGGGAACTTTATCATCTTGGATCCATGGGAGGAGCTTGGAAATTCCCCACTATTCAACGCTTCACCCCCTCACCTCACTGGACATCCATATACATGGAGGTCCTCTTTCTGACCCCACGTACAATAGTGATGGTCACAATTACCACCCTATATCGAAACTACGGACCACTATGCTTACCTCTGCTCAGCTTTCCTGCCCGCAATCCATATCCTATGTTCTCAGCAGCATGAGGTACGACCGCATTACCTCTAACCCTCAGACAGAGACCAACACTACAAATCTCCACAGCATTCTCAAACTACATACCGCACGGAGGAAATAAGGAAACAGATCACAGAGCCCAACTGGTACCCAGCTCCTACTGCAGACAAACCGAGAAAGAACAAAGGCTCCACTGGGCCATACATTACAGCCCCAGCCTAAAACCCTCTAATGCATATAGGGATCTACACCTCCTGGACAATATCCCACACTTTACAGGCTGGGTGGAGCCATCCTTGCGCCACAGGAAGCCTGCCAACCCTGAACGTATTTACCAGCAATGCATCGGACATAGTAATAGTCAGGAACCATCCATTGCAAACAAATCCCGTGCCAACTCTGCCAATA
>NC_133775.1:111331756-111335157 GCF_003597395.2 Chelonoidis abingdonii | reverse complement strand
TACCAGTAGGGGGCTTTTGACTTTGATTATCATCTCATAGCATTGTGGCTAGTGTGGACAAACTCCTGCTATGCCTTGTAGGTTTTTTTTAAAAAAATAAATATTAAATCTGTACTAGGAATCTAATGAAAGTTTTCATTTGTTTGTTACTTATGTGTACACCAGTGTGTTAATAAAAAAACCAAACCCTTTGTTGAAAGAAGTGGATTGGGCTATTATCAGGTTAGTTTTTAAGTGATATTGGACTATGAATGCAGGAGAAAACTAGCAACCTCAGATCAGAGAGTCGAGAAAAACAGCCCAGAAGGCACAGCTGGACCGGAGGCAGAGCAGTAGCACTGAGGAAGAAGGCAGAGGTGGGGAGGGGTAGCAGACAAGAGCCAGGAGTTGGGTCAGCATGGGAGTTAGAGCAAAACTAGAGCAGGGAGTTGTGGGGCCAGCGGCAGGACAGTGGATGTCAGCCATGGCACAAGTAACACGGCACCTGAGAACAAAGAGCAGCTGTGAAGAGCAACATGAGGAACCCACATGCAGAGGCCCCAGCAGAGGGAGATGATGCTCTGCAGGAAGGCTTTGAAGGCTGGACTCAGAAGCAAGGACATGAATCTGATGGGAGGGCAGATGCTGAGGAGAAGGGTCCTGTGACCTAGAGCCTGAGGGCGTGTACCACTGCCAGAGTAGGTATCTTATCTGCGATATCATCATCCCACAGGCTGGAGAGTTTTGCCGGAGCTCCAGATGGTAGGACAGGGAGGTGCGGAGCAGGGACCATGACCCTCCCACTTTTGAGAGTGGACAGGGTTGATCAATCTGCTTTTGTCACAGGTCTGAACCCTGCCCTTCCTCTTCACTCTGAGGTTACGCCCCCAGCCAGGCCAGAAGCTGGAGCCCAGGCCAGGTAAAAGCAGCCCATGATCCTGGGAATCTGTGGGGAAGGGGGAAAGAAGAGAAGCCCCATGCCAATGTCCCTGTCCCCTGTCCCCCCCATCCCACCTAGGGCAGTTGGAAGGTCTGCAGCTCCCTAAAGCTGCCAACCTCTGGTGGCTCTTACCATGGCCCAGCTGCACCTCTTCAATCACTTAGGTCCTGCATCCAGACCAGGCCGGAAGCCAGAGACTGGTCAATGTAAGAGCCATGCGGGCATCTGTGGAGAACCAGAGACCCTCCATCAGCTCTGAACAGGGCTTTCCGGGGGGCAGGGACATGGGTTGGAGGCTGCTCTTGGCTGCCATCCTCATCCCAGAGGCTCAGGCCCTCCAACCCGGATCTGGTTTCCAACTTGGCCGATGAGGGGTACTGGGGAGAAAAGGAGGGTTAGGCACAGGAACATGGAGGGGACAGAAGGGGTAGATGGTCTCCCTGTTTGTGAGCACCATGTCAAGAGGAGCAAGACACTTAGTTGGTTCCTCCAGCACTTGCTACAGGAAAATGTCCTGGATTGCCTGTGCATTGCTGTATTGCTCTTCCAGCAGATGTCAGGGTGATTGAGGCCTCTCATGAGAACCAGGGCCTGTGATCTGGAAACTTCTGTTAGTTGTCTGAAGAAAGCCTCATCTACCTCATCCTCCTGGTCTGGTGATCTATAGCAGACGCCCAGCAAGACATCACTCTGATTACTCTTGCCTCTACTCTTAAGCCAAAAACTCTCAACTGTCTTTTCTCCAGTTTCATACTGGAGCTCTGAGCAATCTTACAGGCAGTGCAAGTTGTCTCCTCCCGGCTCTGTGAGAGGCTCAAAAAGTGGCTGGTATCTCTGCTATAATCAAGACAGACTTAACTCTTCACTCCAGCACGCCCACTGTAATTAAGACCTTAGTTGTAAGACATTCCCTTCAGGACTCCAGTCCTAGTCTGTAACAGGCACATTATGGCCCTGAACGGCTCCGAGAGGCAGTAACTTTTTGGGAAGGAGTAATCTTTGCAGCTCAACATCTGCTGTTGATCCCGCCACGGCAGAAGCAATGCCGGGCTTACAAAACCTTAGGATGGAGATTCTACCGACTCCATGGAACGAACTCCACATCTTTGTAAATTATAGGGGTGGGGAGGAAGCCCTGACTACTCCTCTCTCCATGGGCTGTTTGCCCAGAAGCAAAGACTGCAAGAGCCACTGAGAGGGATGGCAAGGGGTCCCAGTCTGAAAGGAATATAACTGAACTCTGGAACCACCAAACTTTGCAATCTTCCTAAAACAACATTTGGGTAGAATTTCCAATTTTGTAACCTGGTTTCTTAATTATGAGTCTTTTCTTTGCCTCTTTGGTTTATTTAAAATAAGCTTTTATAGTTAAAATTATTTCTGTTTATAATCATACACCCAGCTTATGTGATTTATAACTGTGGTGGAAGTTAGTGAATACCCTTCTCCAATCAAGGAAGAGGCGTGATTTCATAATTATTTTGTGATGTATCCCGAGGGAGGGGCAAGCGGGTGTGTAGCAAGGACCACAAGCTGAGTTACCCGAGAGCGGACTTCTGTCTCTCTTGTGTGGTGGGCTGGAGACCTTGGCACTGTGTGGCTTAGTGAGTTGGTCCAGCAAGATGAAGGTAAGAGGCCAGGCTGGCCATACAGCTGACTCGGTGGTATCTCAGCACATAGGTGACATCCCAGCGGTCCAACCATGACAATGCATACCTAAGCTTTAGAGCTTGAAGAATGGTGATCTTAAGAGACAGTCTGTGGTGCTCTCAGCTGTTGTGTGGGTTGCTAACAGGCTGGAGGGCTGAATCATCTGCAAGCAGGGTGAAAGAGTGGGCAGACCAAGCTGGGTGATTAAGGCCGCGAGCATATTCCACGGCATCCAAAGACTGCACCGCGAGGTGAAACCATCACACTCATACCCTCGGAGTCCAATCTAGGGCATACAGGCACTCATCGCACAGCATTGGAGCGGGATGTACCTGAGAAAAGATCCAGATGTAGCAGTTGATTGATTCTTTTACCACTCTGTTCTCATCCCAGCAGGGCTAGCTACCAAATACCACTATGTATAGAATGGTCCAAGGGCATACAGATGAGGGTAAACTCCAACCTGTTTCATCATTAAAAATGTGCATAACATGCTGAGATGAACCCCAGGTCTTTTGGCCCTGGGTCTGGTTGAAGGAATCACGAGTGATGGAGAAGTTTCCAGGTATCTAATTCTGATGAGACACACATACTTTGTCTCTTCTGCATCGACTTTTGAAAATCAACACTCTATGAACATTTGGATGATTACCACGATTCAGAGTAGTAGATGAAATATTAGAATAGTTTAACTCCCGGATGTATAGGTCCACTTTAGCCTTCACAAAGAGATAACTGTCAATAGCTTTTGAATATCAGGATCCTCGAGAGGAGAGAGGCCTTTTCACACCCTATGACAACAAGCTTGTATCAATTCAGGGTACCTTTTAAT
>NC_133775.1:111313352-111317166 GCF_003597395.2 Chelonoidis abingdonii | reverse complement strand
GGTGTCACGGAGATAGCTGGGAGTGCTGGTGGCATAGGGTCTGAGTAGAGAGTCCACATATCCAGACAGTCCTTCAGTGAGAGTGCCAATGCCCGAGATGATGGGGCGTCCAGGATTTCCGGGTTTGTGGATCTTGGGTGTAGATAGAATAACCCTGGTCAGGGCTCTAAGGGTATGTTGATTTGTTCATGCTCCAAAACGTCTGTTAGTCTATAAGGTGCCACAGGACTCTTTGCTGCTTTTTCTTGAAACCAGACTCTTTAAGTTCTTAAGCTTAGTTTGTGTGTTTTGTTTTATTTGCTTGGTAATCTGCTCTGTTCTGTTTGTTATCCCTTATAATCACTTAAAATTTGCCTTTTATAGCTAATAAATTTGTTTTTATTAGTAAGCCCAGTTTGTGCAATTTATAACCGGGGGGAGAGAAGTTGTGCATACCTTCTTCCACACTGAGGGAGGGGGCGAATTTGTACAGATTTCTTTACAGCGCAAGACAACAGTATTTGGGTACTTTCCAGAGGGGAGCTGCACTTGAGTGTTGGGTGATTTCCTAGCTGAGTCTTCTCTTAGAGAGCTGTTAGCAGATTCTGTGTGAGTCTACAGCTGGTGTGTCCCTAAGCTGTGTGTGTGCTGCCAGAGGCTGGAGAGCCTGATTCAGCAAAACAGGGAAAGAGAGCCCAGGCTAGTGGAGCAGGCAGGCTCAGTGAAATCCCAGGACATCAAGTGGCATCCCAGAAGGGGGGTCCAACCTCTCACACCGACCTCTGGAGGGCCATCTACCAGGCCTAGATTCCCTTGATACAAAAGCCATTGTGTGGTTACAAAACACTGGATATCGAGCTGTGATGTTTCCATATGAGAGGAAATAGCTAATCAGGGGTAGGAAGCTTCCAGATGGTGATGGCAGCACCTTCACTACCCTGAGGGAAGCTCTCTCGTTCATGTTCTCACGCTACAGCTCCAGGGTTAGTGCTGGTCAGATTTCTAGGAAACTGACCTTTGTTATCCTCAAGTTCTGCAGACGGTGAACAATGAAGTTCTGTCCCACCAGTCACTGCTAGTTGGCAGAGCCCAGAACAGGGACACCACCGAGCAAAGCTGCTCCAGGTAAATGCTCTTCAGAAGTAAACTGCTTGATTTCATCCTCCTGCTTCTCCTCCATGGCATCAACAGCCCTATGAAACTGCAGAGCTTGTGCAACTCCAAATACCCATTCATATTAATGACTGTCGTGAGTGCAGTTTGAAAATGACACCAGCAAAATGAATGGATGCCAGAAGAGGATTCATGGGAATTTGTTCGTTTGACTGGCTTGTTCTGGAATTCCTGTAGTTTCTGGTGTGCATTCAACAAAGCACCACAAGAAAAATCAGGGCATAGAGCTGGATGATGGAACATTGCATCATGGGATAGCTTCCTAGAATGGTGCACGGTTGCTTCAAACAGGTGAAAAGTTCCTTACACGTGTATAACAAAGGAGTATGGATGCACATCAGTGCAATAGAATTTTAATTACTGCACTTAGGAAGAACATATTAGACTGATGTAACAGCCTTCTGCAGACATAGCCTGAGTATATGCGTGGGGTGGTTGTTGAGTTAAAATCCTAAATCCTGTCTGTCTAATGCTTTCCAACTGCTACATAAAAATGCTGTTTTAAGGAGTCAGTTGGCCGATCTGAACGGTCACAGGTTTCCCCAAGGGAGGAAACACAAGTGTGCAAAAGCCAGGCTGATAGGTGGTTATTATACAGGGCAGTGCACCTGGGTCCTGGCCTGATAGTGGGAGAATTGTGAGATCCAGTCTTGAGTCAGGTAAGGAAAAGAGTCTGGGGGTGCACTCAGCGAGCCATATGAGTATGACAGCCTTCTTTTTGAAGCAGCAATAGAAGATGATCCAGATGAGCGGTCATCAAACTCATTTGATTGCCCCTCCCCGCTTGTGTCTGTCGTAATACACCCCCACTCCCCACCACACAAGTACATATACCGATATATGCAGCAGTGGTGGTTCACTGGAATCTGTTTCAGCTTCTTTGCTTTTCTCTTCAGTTGCTTTTTTATTTCTGTTGCACGGATGAGCCAACACACCATTGTAATAAGAGAAAAACTGAGTGTGGTTGATGCTGACAATGAAACGTGCACCCTGCTGTTGCAAACGGGTTAATGTACAGATGGCCACAACTCTGTATAATGCTCTGCAAGCGTAACAGAAATCCATCAAAATGGACAGTGCCCTCTAGAGTCAAATGCACAGCACCACCTGGATCTGATCTGTCTGGAGAAATGAGCTTTGCTAGCTATTCATTGCTGTGGGTAGATGCGCGCAGACTTTTTTTTTCCCCAAGCTTCTCATGCCTCCCCAGAATACATCCTGTGCGCCTCAGTCTGAGAACATCTGATCTAGATGTACAGCACTGTTTGTCACTGTAATAGTCTCCCCCAGCTAGGCATGGATCTGTAACTGAACATGAGATGGGCACAGGTACCAGACTGTGCCCAAGCAAATAGCTTATGGAGTGTCCAAAAAAGCTGACCCCACAGCTCTGGAGGCGGGTTGAACTGATCATATGTTCAGAAACTTCATGGGCCTCCCATATATTGTTCTGATTCTTAACTCAGATGGGGTGCCTCCTTTGTTATTGTTTATTACTGAAAAGTAAGTTCCACAGGTGTCACAGATACACTTCCCACGTCCCATACAGAGGATCTATGAGGCAAGAATAACAGCAAGAACTTTGACCAGAGGGGCACATGAAACCAGTGGCGCTTCCCTTTGGAATTAAATATGCAGCAGGTGCATTTCAAAGGATGGCCACTTAGAGAGTACAAAGACAGAACAATATTACAAGGGTCTGTTAGATGGCAAGCTGGTCTCAGCCAGACACAGGAGCTGAAGTGCACAGGCAGTCACAGGAGCAGGGACAGGGATGGCACGGGCAAAGCATTAACAGGGCCCATTGCAGCTGAGGCTCACTCTGGCTACAGTGCTGAGTTACTGCTAATCCCTGCATATGTGCATCACCGTGCTGACAAGCAGCTGTCCAGGAGACATAGCAGACATGGAAGGAGACTCGCAAACACTGAAAATCTCAGCTTGTCCTTTGCACTTCACATCCATCTCCCGTGCCTGCATGTGAGAGGTGGGGCTTGCTGTGTTCCTCTCCAGCTGCACAGCCACTGTCACCTCTGTGCTCAGTTTGGTTGCCTAAGGACAGGAAGCCTGTGATACAGGGATCTCTTGATGTCGGCTGACAGAGGGGAGGCATGGGGTTTTACAGGGCTCCTCTGAGCATAATAATTCACCAATGTAAGGTCTCATCTGTGAGCCAGCAGCTCACTGATCAGTATAATCATTGCACAATATCTGTATGGATGACATCTCAGAAGTCAGGTGTCTCTCTGGAAAGGTGTCAGAGTAGCAGCCGTGTTAGTCTGTATCTGCAAAAAGAACAGGAGTACTTGTGGCACCTTAGAGACTAACACATTTATTTCAGCATGAGCTTTCGTGCACTACAGCTCACTTCTTCGGATGCACAGAATGGAACACACAGACAGGAGATATTTATACATGCAGAGAACATGAAAAGGTGAAAGTATGCATACCAACTGGAAGAGTCTAATCAATTGAGGTGAGCTATCATCAGCAGGAGAAAAAAAACTTTGAAGTGATCATCGAGATGACCCATAGAAGGTGGGAGGAGAACTTAACATAGGGAAATAGATTCAATTAGTGTAATGACCCAACCATTCCCAGTCTCTGTTTAGGCCTGAGTTAATTGTATCTAATTTGCATATTAATTCGAGTTCAGCAGTCT
>NC_133775.1:111258906-111311283 GCF_003597395.2 Chelonoidis abingdonii | reverse complement strand
TGTTTAAGTGTCAGCAGACAGATGGATGGGTCTCTGGGTAAACCCTCTAAAGGGGTTTGGATTATATGTTAAATAAATGGCCTTTGCCCAATGGGCCATGTGTTTTTGTCCAGGTGACAAGCCTCACGAGGGAGGACTCGAGTAGTCTTGTGAGTAAGAATATTTAAAGCAAGAGACCAGGAGGGGTGGGGGCTAGTTAAGAAGCCCACCCTCCTAGCTGGACTGGTGGCCAGGCCCTGGACAGTGTGAGTGCCACTGAAAATCAGCTCGCGTGCCACCTTCGGCACCCGTGCCATAGGTTGCCTACCCCTGTTCTAGACTGTAATCAAGTCACCCCTTATTCTTCACTTTGTTAAGCTAAATATATTGAGCTCCTTGAAGCTAACACTACAAGACACATTTTCTACTCTTTAATCATTCTTGTGGCTCTTCTCTGAACCCTCTCCAGTTTATCATCATCCTTTTTGAATTGTGGGCATCAGAACTGGACACAGGATTCCAGCAGTGATTGCACCAGTGCCAAGTATAGCAATCAAATAACCTTGTGCTCCTACTTGAGATTCCTCTGTTTATGATCCCGGGATTACATTAATTCTTTTGGCCACAGCATCACACTGGGAGCTCATGTTCAGCTGATGATCAACCATGATCCACATACCTTTGCCAGTGTCGCTGCTTCCCAGGATAGAGTTCCCCATCCTGTAAGTATGGCCTGCATTCTTTGTTCCTACATGTATACATTTACATTTAGCCGTATTAAAACATATATTGTTTGCTTGTGCCCAATTTACCAAGGGATCTAGATTACTCCGAATCAGTGACCTGTCCTCACCATTATTTCACATTGTGTCATCTGCAAACATTCTCTGTAATAATTTGATGTTTTCATCCGCTGACTGATAAAAATGTTGAACAGTGTAGGGCCAAGAACTGATCTGGTGCAACCCCACTGGAAACTCACCTGCTCAGGGCTTCCTCATTCACAGTCACATGTTGAGAGCTAGCAGTTAGTTTTTAATCCACTTAATGTGGGCAATGTTAATTTTATACAGACAAGGTGGGGAAGGTAATAACTTTTATTGGACCAACTTCTGCTGGTGAGAGAAACAAGCTTTTGAGCCACACAGAGTTCTTCCTTGTGTTAATTTTATATCATTATAGTTTTTTTAATCAAAACACCACCCAGTATCAAGTCAAATGCCTTACAGAAGTCTGACTATTATATCAACCTATTACTGTTATTAGCCAAACTTGTAAACTCATCAAAAAAGACATCAGTTTGTCAGGATGTTCTACTTAAAGTACCAAACAGGATATTTTCCGGGGGAATAAGGCAAGTGCCACATTTATTGGTAATACATGTCTCAATCAACACTGTATCATATGCATATGATAAATATTACACTCACGATCTCACACACACACACACACTCCGTCTTGTTGTTACAAACTAGTTGCTCCCCCCCTAACTGCACTGGCCAGGTGAGTTAGATGGGGGATGGGTGGAGCTGGGCTTCTGCCGATCTGGATGGATGCTCTCTTGTTGACAAGACAAGACCTGAGGTCCTCTGCCAGACACCTCACATTTATAGCAGCCTCCCTCTTACGCAAATCTGTACCAGATTCAAAATCTGTGTGTGTCCATTGGTCCTTTGTGCTGCTTCTTTCTGGGTGTTGTCCCAATGCTGTTCAAAGAGGGCGTCTTCAAAGAGGGTGCTTGCTTCTAACCCTCAAGGCCATTAATATGTCTGCTCTTCTTTACAGGGGCGGCTCCAGGCCCCAGCACGCCAAGCTGCAGGGAACACTCTTTAGCCTATTATGAAACACTTATAATATTATTTTGTAGTCATTTTTGGTTTTCAAATTAAAAATTGTTATTTATGCTCAAATATATTTTATTTTATAAAACAAAGCAAAAAAATTAATAACTTGAATTAACAATTTCTAACTGGAAAGTGCATATAAAGTAGTACAAAAATCAAGTGCAAGAGTCAAAATTAAAAACAGTGTTCTACTTAAACTCTGTTTTTATATATACACGAACACCAAACAAATTAGATTTTTACTAGGAAAATGTATTTTTATAACCAGAAATACACATTTGGATTTAACGGGATTGATGTTTCTGCTTTTTTTCTATCACAAATTCACTTAATATTAGGAACAATGCTGGAAAGTTGAATCCTCATATCAGGCACAGCATCAAGTGTATTCCTATATTTGGGTTTTGTTGCAGTATAATACACAAATTCTGTCTCACACAAATAAGTTGTAGCAAAAGGAAGGAGCGCTTGAACTGCATGTTTAGTCACATAGGGTACTCTTCTATTAGGCTCCTCCAAAAATTATTCAGCAGAAGATCCTTAAACTTTTGTTTCAAATCAGAGCCAGAAATTAAGTCAATTAGGCTTTCATAGTTGTGCGCAGTAAAGTCGACTGGTTTGGCTGTAATTACAAATGGAATTCGAACCCAAGCATTATCAAAAGTAGTTGTAGGAAAATATGCTAATAAAGAGGCCTGCAAGTCACATAAGTGCTGTAAAATGATGCTGGAAACTTCTTCATGGACTGTAGAATTTATTTCATTATGAAATTTCATGTACCGTAAGGAAGCAGTCAAAGTAATTCTGTTCTACACAAGATGCTCAGAATTCCAGTTTATTTTTTAACGACAACATTTTATCCATTGTAGTAAAAATGGTCACATTCTTTCCTTGCAGCAACAGATTAATTTCATTTAATTTTGCAAAAATATCTGCAAGATACGCAAGTATCATTAGCCACGAGGAATTTGTCAGACAATCATTACATTTTCATCCTGAATTATCTGAAGTGAAGAATACCAGTAGTTCACTACAAAGCTCAAAAAAACTCACAAGCACTTTTCCTCTGGATGGCCACCTCACTTCCATATGTAAAAGAAATGTTTTGTGCTGACTACCCATTTCTTCGCACAAAATTTTAAATAATCAGGATTGAAGTGGTTGAGATTTGACAAAATTAGTAATTTGTACTGCTTCATTGAGCACAATTTTCAGATTCATAAATTCATAGACTCTAGGACTGGAAGGGATCTCGTGAGGTCATCGAGTCCAGTCCCCTGCCCTCATGGAAAGACCAAATACTGTCTAGACCATCCCTGACATTTATCTAACCTACTCTGGAGATATTTAAGAGATGGAGATTCCACAACCTCCCTAGGGAATTTATTCCAGTGTTTAACTACCCTGACAGTTAGGAACTTTTTCCTAATGTCCAACCTAAATCTCCCTTGCTGCAGTTTAAGCCCATAGCCTCCAATGATAGAACAAGAAGCAAAGGTGAACAAGTTTTCTCCCTCCTCCTGATGACACCCTTTTAGATACCTGAAAACTGCTATTATGGCCCCTCTCAGTCTTCTCTTTTCCAAACTAAATAAACCCAATTCTTTCAGCCTTCCTTCATAGGTCATGTTCTCAAGACCTTTAATCATTCTTGTTGCTCTTCTCTGGACCCTCTCCAATTTCTCTACATCTTTCTTGAAATGCGGTGCCCAGAACTGGACACAATACTCCAGTTGAGGCCTAACCAGTGCAGAGTAGAGCGGAAGAATGACTTCTCGTGTCTTGTTTACAACACACCTGTTAATGCATCCCAGAATCACGTTTGCTTTTTTTGCAACAGTATCACACTGTTGACTCATATTTAGCTTGTGGTCCACTATGACCCCTAGATCTCTTTCTGCCATACTCCTTCCTAGACAGTCTCTTCCCAATCTGTATGTGTGGAACTGATTGTTCGTTCCTAAGTGGAGCACTTTGCATTTGTCTTTATTGAACTTCATCTGGTTTACTTCAGACCATTTCTGGTATTTTTTTTTTAACTGAAAGTGCTTGTCTGTGTAGAACACAATGGCTCTTAGTGCTTTCTGGTGCCACACTTATGATTCGTGTTACAGCTCCCTTCATCGTCCCAATCATTGCCTGAGCAACGTCAGTCCATACATCAATACATTTTCCCCAACTAATTTCATGCTTTCTGATAAAATTGTTGATGCAGTTGAATATTTCTTCTCCAGTTGTGTTGCTTTCCAGAGATTCATATAAGAGCAGGTTCTCTTAAATCTATATCAGACAAATACTATTAGCACAGCAAGCCCTGAACATCAGTGGACTCATCTAGCTGCAATGAACATTCATGGCAAATTTTCAGTTGGCAAACTAGCTCTTCTCCTATGTCATCGGCGAGATCTTTAATACAGTGTGCAACAGTATTATTTGACAACTGTATAGCATCATTTTTTTACCAGACTGCTCGCTAAACATGCACATTACAATATCTTTCACACAAGGCTTGATAAGCATTTCTCCAAGAGTGTGAGCTTCTCCAGCAGGTGCTATAAGATGCTTCTGTTGCACATTCATTGCCTGTTTTAGCAATTTTAATCACTGAAAGTTTACAATTTCCAAATGAGTCACGCTGCCTCTTGAAAAAAATTCTTTCTTTGTCTTTGTATTCAGCATGCTTGGTTTCCAAATGCCTACAAAGTTTAGCAGGAGCCAATGAACTGTTTGCTGGTATTTTGTTGCACAGATGCACTGCGCATCAAGAACATCTTTATTTCCAACACATGTAAAACTGAAAGACAAATAACTTTCATCATACTTTTGTTTTGGTCTTTTAACACCTGCTTCTTCTTGTTTTTTGATATACTTCGGTGGAAATTCTTTCACCTTGGATAACTTACTAGTACTAACAGAGTTTTCGGCAACAAAAGACAGCAATTGTTCAGCCTCACTTTGAAGTGTCACAATATTTTGCTTTTTTATATCGGCCATAGTTGGAGTACTAGAAGAACTTGCTTTTCGTTTCAAAGTTCCTTCTTTTAGCCATAAATCCACGGTGATTAGGTTTAGTAACAATATTTAGAAATACTGATTTTTGTCAAATATTGTTTGTCACAAATATTTATATTGTTTTGAGAGAAGCTAGTTTATTGCACACACGGTAAAGACCCACAGGTCTGAACATGCTGAGTGAATATGTTATATTCAATATGGCATAAAGAGAATGGTGTGTGCATATCACTGCAGTTTGCGCAGCCTCAAGCGGAAGGAGTACGACATCACTAACTGAAATGTGCCCAAAAGGGGTAGATGTCAACATGCTTGCGTACCACGTTTTATTTATGCCATGATATTCAATACAAGATCTATCAATAACCAGAAAGTTTTGTTAATTCTTTTGTATATTGAGTATTGTGTCCAGTGTGTCCAGTTCTGGGCACCGCATTTCAAGAAAGATGTAGAGAAATTGGAGAGGGTCCAGAGAAGAGCAACAAGAATGATTAAAGGTCTTGAGAACATGACCTATGAAGGAAGGCTGGAAGAATTGGGTTTGTTTAGTTTGGAAAAGAGATGAGAGGGGACATGGTAGCAGTTTTCAAGGTATCTAGAGGGTGTCATTCAGAGGAGGAGAAAACTGTGTTCAACTTAGCCTCTAAGGATAGAACAAGCAGCAATGGGCTTAAACTGCAGCAAGGAGAGTTTAGGTTGGACATTAGGAAAAAGTTCTAACTATTCAGGGTGGTTAAACACTGGGAATAAATTGCCTAGGGAGGCTGTGGAATCTCCATCTCTGGAGATTATTTAAGAGTAGGTTAGATAATGCTATGCGGGATGGTCTAGACAGTATTGGTCCTGCATAGGGCGGGGATGGGACTCGATGAACCTCTCGAGGTCCTCTTCCAGTCCCAGAATCTATGAATCCATGAATAGTCACAGCTACCACTCTACCCCTCCCTGCGAACCCCAGCCCCCCACAGCTATGGCCCTGCCCCTCTGCACACCCCAGCTATCACCTGCCCCTCCCCATGCCCGCAGAGCTACCCTGCTCTCTCTCCAATGCCCACTCCACAGTCAGCCACCGTCTCTCTCGCGCCTCCCATAGCTCCACCGCCTGCCCTCGCCACGCCCCGGAGCTACCCGTGCCTCCTCCCCACGCCCATACCAGCCTCCTCCCCTGCCCGGAGCCTACTCTTGCCCCTTCCACACACCCATTGCAACCGCTGCCCCAGGCTTCATCATGCCCTCCTGCTCACTGTCCAGCCATGCTGCAACTCCTCACATGCCCCAGAATACGCATCCTAGCCTCGCCCGATGTCCAGCACTTCCTGTGCCCCTCTCCCATGCCCGCGAGCTAACCCCTGCCCTCCCTACGCCCCACCCGTGCCCCTCCCACACCGTGAGCTCCTGCCCTCCCACGCCCCCATCCGTCCACGCTTACCTCGCCCCTCTGCCTCATCCGCACTCCTGCCTCCCACCGCCTCCGATGCACCCGCTCCCTCCGTGCCCCAGCACGTGCCCAGAGCTACCATCTGCGCTCCTCCATTGTTCCCAGCCATCCCTGCCTCCCTCATGGCCCCGAAGCTACCCCCTGCCCCACCCGCATCCCAGCCACCCCTGCCCCAGAGCTAACCTGCCCCTCCCAGCCGCCGCTCCCCAGAGCTCCATATGCCCTTCGTCCCCAGTCCCCCCCATGCCCCGGAGCTACCCCTGCCCCTCCCACGCCCAGCACCACCTGCCCCAGAGAGCTACCCCTCCCCTCCCACATGTCCCAGCCACCAGCCCCCGTGCCCCAGAGCCTACCATTCGCTCCCTCCCATGTCCCAGCCACTCCTGCCCCTCCCCATGCCCGGAGCTACCGCTCTGCCCCTCCCACGCACCCATGCACCACTTGCCCAGAGCTACCCCTGCCCCTCCCCATGCCCCAGAGCTACCCCTGCCCCTCCCCAGGCTCCAGCAACCACCTGCCTCCAGAGCTACCATCTGCCCCTCCCCAGTCCCAGCCACTCCCTGCCCCTCCCCATGCCCCGAGCTACCCACTGCCCCTCCCACACCCAGCCACTGCCTGCCCTGGAGCTACCCCTGCCCTCCTCCATGCCCCGAGCAAGTCCGCCGCCTCCCACGCTCCCATGCTTCGTCTCCAGCACCATCTGCCCTCCCACACGCAGCACTGCCCAACCTCCCATTGCCTCAGAGCACCACTGCCCCTCCCCACGCCGGAGCCATCCGCCCTCCCCAAGCCAGCTACCACTTTTCCCTGCCCATCCCCAGCACGCCCATCACCGCCCTGCCCCAACGCCATACCTGCCCTCCCCAGTCCCAGCCATCTCCCTGCCTTCCTCTCCCACGCCCCAGGGCTACTCCCGCCCCTCCCCACGCCCCAGCCACCGCTCTGCCCCAGAGCTACCCTGCCCTCTCCCATGTCCCAGCCACTCCCTGCCCCTCCCTAGCCCAGAGCTACCCCTGCCCCTCCCACATCGCCCTGAGCCACTCCCCCCCCTCAAGAGCTACCCCTGCCCCTACCGACCCAGCCACCGACTGCCCCAGAGCTACCCATCTGCCCCTCCCATGTGCCCAGCCCTCCCGGCCGCTCTCCATGCCCGGCGAGCTACCCCCTGCCCCTCCCCACGCCCATGCCACCGCCTGCCCAAGCTACCCTGCCCCTCCCCATGTCCAGCCACTCCCTGCCCCACCCACACGCCCAGAGCTACCCGCCTGCCCCTCCCATGCCCAGAAGCTACCCCCTGCCCCAGAGCTAACCATCTGTCTCCCCATGTCCCAGCCACTCCTGCCCCTCCCCATGCCCCGGAGCTACCCCTGCCCCTCCCCCACCCACCATCGCCGCCAGAGCTACCCCCTGCCCCTCCCCATGCCCCAGCCACCCCTGCCCTCCCCATGCACAGAGCTAACCCTGCCCCAGCCACCACTTGCCCCAGATACCGCCGCCCCTCTCCGCATGCCCCAGCCACCACCTGCCCCAGAGCTACCCCCTGCCCGCTCCCCATTGCCCCGGAGCTACCCCCTGCCCCTCCCAGCCCCAGAGCTACCCCCTGCCCAGAGCTACCCTCTGCCCCTCCCCATGCCCCAGAGTTACCCCTCCCTCCCCATGCCCAGCCACCACCTGCCCAGAGCTACCCCCTGCCCCTCCCATGCCCAGCCACCGCCTGCCCAGAGCTACCCCCTGCCCCTCCCACGCCCCGGAGCTACCCCCTGCCCTCCCCACCCCGGAGCTACCCCGCCCCTCCCCGCCCAGCCCAGCCACCGCTGCCCCTCCCACACCCCGGAGCTACCCCCTGCCCCCCCCACGCCCCGGAGCTACCCCCTGCCTCCCCACGCCCCAGCCACCGCCTGCCCCTCCACACCCTGGAGCTACCCCTGCCTCCCACGCCGCCGAGCCACCACCTGCCCCTCCCCAATGCCCCGGAGCCACCACCTGCCCCTCCCATGTCCCAGCCACTCCCTGCCCCTCCCCCGCCCCAGAGCTACCGCCTGCCCCGCCCCACAGCCCCGCCCCCCGCGAGCCCAGTCGGCCGGTGACAAAGGGTCCATGGGGCCGTGATCGGGGGTGGACTTCTGCCCACCCCTTTCTTATCACAACAGCGCCGAAGTGGCAGCTAGTCCTCCAATCAGGGTAGGGAGGTCCGTCCATGGCACTTGCCAAGGCTGTCCAACCGCTGTAGAGCTGGAGATTGCGTTTCTGATTGGCAGCTCAGCATCTCCGACCCTCGTCTTAGCCAATCACCTTACGGTAACACAGAGCTTCTCGCTCGCCGCCCCTCCACACTCCCCATGCCAGTGCGTGTGTGGCGCCGGCGTCGCGGGCTCACGCGCCGTGCGCGCCCAATGAGAGGCCGGCGCCGGGGGAGAGTACGCGGGTTGCCGGCTCTGGGAAGCAGTGGGCGGGGCAGAGGCGGGGCGGAGCTGGCGGCGGGGCGGGCGCCGAGCCGGAGCGGAGCCGGAGGCAGCGCGAGCCCGGCCGGGAGGAGGCCCCCGCGCCGCCCCCGGGCCCCATGGATGGGAATCGTCGCCAACCGGACGTGCTCAAGCGCGCGAAGGTGAGGCCGGCCCCGCCCGCTGCCTTGGGTCCCACCCCCGGGCCGACCGCGGAGCCTGCCGGGCCGCGGGGAGAGGGGACCCGGGGGGGGCAGTGGGGGAGGGAGAGGGACCGGGGGCAGGTGGGAAGGAGGGAGGGGGCAGTGGTTAGAGGGAGCAGGGGACCCGGGGGGGCAGGGTGGGAAGGAGGGAGGGGGGCAGTGGAGGGGACCGGGGGCAGGGGGGAAGGAGGGGAGGGAGGCGTGGGTAGGGGACAGGGGACCCGGGGGGAGGTGGGAAGGAGGGATGGGGCGGCATGGGTAGAGGAGCAGGGACCGCGGGGGAGGCGGGTGGGAAGGAGGGAGGGGGGCAGTGGGTAGAGGGAGCAGGGGACCCGTGGGGGCAGGGTGGGAAGGGAGGCAGGCAGTGGTGAGGAGAGGGACCCGTGGGGCAGGGTGGGGAGGGAGGCGGGGCAGTGGGTAGAGGGAGCGGGACCCGGGGGCAGAGTGGAAGGAGGAGTGGCAGTGAGAGGAGAGGGGACCGGGGGAGGTGGGAAGGAGGAGGGGGGCAGTGGGCGGGGACCCGGGGGGCAGGGTGGGAAGGAGGGGGGAGGCAGTGGTAGAGGGAGCAGGGACCCGGGGGGGCAGGTGGGAAGGAGGGATGGGGCGGCAGTGGGTAGAGGAGCAGGGGACCGGGGGGGCAGGGTGGGAAGGAGGGAGGGATGGGTAGAGGGGAGCAGGGACCCGTGGGGGCAGGGGGAAGGAGGGAGGGGGGCAGTGGGTAGAGGGAGCAGGGACCCGTGGGGGCAGGTGGGAAGGGGGAGGGGGGCAGTGGGTAGAGGGAGCAGGGGACCCGGGGAGGGTGGGAAGGAGGAGGGGGGCAGTGGGTAGAGGAGCAGGGGACCGGGGCAGGTGGAAGGAGGGAGGGCTGCAGTGGTAGAGGGAGCAGGGACCCGGGGGGCAGGGTGGGAAGGAGGAGGGAGGCAGTGGGGGAGGGGACCCGGGGGAGAGGGCAGGGTGGGAAGGAGGGAGGGGGGCAGTGGGTGGAGGGAGTGGTGGGTAGGGAACCCGGGGGGGTCAGGGTAGGTAGGGGCATGGGGGGGCAGTGGGTAGAGAGGGTGGTAGGTAGGGGATATGGTTGGGGATGGTTAGGGGTAGGCATTGTTAACACCCTGAACACATGAATGCTGGGGTTTGGCCAAGCCACAGAGCGCATCCAGGAGCAACAATCAGCAAGGCACAACTAAGGCCTGGGCATGTGGCTGTGGCATGCGTGGGCAATGCAGTGGGGTTGGGGAGAAGCAGTGTTTCTACTGCATGAGATCTATGGGGAGGACTTGGGGTCAGTGACAGGGTTACTGATGGTGGAGGCAGTTGGGAGGCCAGAGTAGGGGAGGAAGGCAAAGTGGCTGGTTTGGGGGAAACTCTTGTTGCACAAGCTTCTGGCTGTGAGATGCCTTGCAGGAAGCTGAGCCATAGCCACAAGCTGATATGGTTGGGGCAGGCAGAGAGAGAGAGTTTTAAGGTGTCTGAAGAGAATCAGGGTGAGTTAGCTAAGGGAGTTGTTGTGGGCTGTAGGGCTGTGCTGGTGTCAAGGATGTGCCTTGATTTAAGCATCTTCACTAGCAAAAAGAGGATAATTATGCTGAGGGATCTGGGTCCTAGACCCAAAACCAGTCAGGGATGTTGAGGGGAAAAACCTTTCCCAAGGGTATTTGAGAGGGTGGTGGTCATGCTGGGATATAAGGTGTATAGTGGCCCATTTTAGAGAGTCTGAGGAGGTTCCAAGGGCAAAGGAGTTGTTGAGAGTGGAGACAATGTAGGAGGAAGGAGCTGTGGTTAAATGACAGAAGAAGGAAGGGAGTTTGGAGAATGGATTATGTTGGGTGTGGCTGAGCATGTCGAATAGGTTGGAGTGTATGGATAAGCTGGGGGAGATTTGTGGAGACATTTCTGTGAAGCCCTCGAGTGTGGGTGTCAGCCTGGCACTTGTTACCTGGGTTCACAACCTGGCATCTTGTTGGATCCTTTGCTGCTGGATATCCAGGTGCCAGCTGAGAGAATCTTCCATCACTTTTGCCTGGAGTCTGAGTAAGGGATTTAGCAGCAGGTATCTAGGTCTGTCATCTCGGAGATGAGTCACTGCAATGAGCTGTACATGGGCCACATCTTCAAAGGAGCCTGTTACATTATGTTCAGCCCAGTCTCTCCAGTGGGTGAACAAGGTTTTATTAAGCCTCAGACAAGTGGGAATGTTCGACATCTTACAAATCCAATGGAACAAGTTGTTTTTAAACAAATAACCCTTCTCCAGCACCATGTGCCTGCCAAACCCTGGAGCACTGAACTCCAGAGTGGGACTAACTATCGTCATACCAACTGAGCAAGATGCATAAACAATGTCCTAATGCGAACTGCCTTCTAGAGACTCTTTCCCTTCTGATTACTCTGAGTGCTGTTAGTAACACAAGGAGAGGTTTATTTAAACCATATGATTTTTGGTTGACAGTGCCTTATCTGAGACCACCTGGAGATTTCAGCTTATCGAGAATGTGAGCTTTCCTAGGGGGAGCATCTCTCACTGGTTTTCTGTGGCCTGTACTGGCTAACAGCCCATTTCATGGGATGTTTATGAAGTCAATTTTGACCTATGAAGCCCTGGACAGTTTGGGTCTTGCCTCCTTTGGAGATTACTTTTCTCCTTGTATAATTCCACAGCAGCTGTGTTCCCCAGGAGTGCACAAACTCACAGGCCCATGGCTTAAGCAAGAGAAGCCTTTTCACTTTTGGTAAAAAAGTCCTTGACTCTTGACTTCCCTCTGCTTGGTCTGCTAGGTCCTGGATTGGAGATCCTGTCTGTGTTCAGCCCAGGATCGCTACTGGGGAGGCTTTATGGTGCTGCTGTGCCTAGTTTATCATGTTGTCGTTAGTTTTTGTGTGTGTCCTGAAAAGGTTATAACTAAATGCCTCGAATATCTGGGGTGGGTAAGGAAGGGGAAGGTATTAGGAATGCTCCAGTAGAGGAAATACCAACATGAATTGGATTTGTCAGTTTCAGAGAAGGAAGCCAGCTCCTTACCCTACTTTTTCCTGGTCAGATGAATGTGGAGAAGAGGCTGTATGAGGTGGAAGAGGGAGCAGGAGTTGCCAGCACTCTTGACAGTGCTCTCTCTAGTCTGAGCTTTTAGTCTTACAAGCAGAGAAGCATCTGTCACTGGCAGCCCACTGGAAGCATGCGTCTGCTCAGTCAGCATTTCTCCCTCACTGAACTCATGGTTGCATTATTGGGAGACCTCTTTCTAACCTGAGGTGTGAGGATCCTCTCCTCTCCCCTCCCCTCCCCTTCGCTCTCCCAGTAGGTTTTCTGCCCTGAGCAACACTTCACAGGCCTTGCTGCATGGTTTGAGGATGGCTGGGATGTCTGTGAGCACAAGTATGCAGGTCAAAGCTTCCTGGCTCGCAGTGCCACTGCAACCAAGCATGTGCTCAGTTGCCAGGGAGAAGCAGTAGTGCTGCTTTCAATAGGTGGCACACGAGAAACTTGCACTTAGTGCCTAGTGTTCACTCTTGCCCTTCCCACTGTTGATCTTCACCACTTGTATCTTGATGGATGCACAAAGTAGCTACACAGTGAAATTCTGGTGCTGGGCAGTCACCCTGAACCTTGTTTCCCTTATCCTTATTTACTATGGAACCAGATCTCAACCTGGCTCAGTGGCAACTGCAGAGACTCTCTCTTCATCTGCTAGCTAGGCTCTAGGGGCAGAATTACTCACTGAGGGTTTGCTGTGGGCTGGGCATTATTAGATTTCCTCTGATGTATTTTCAGTCCTGGAGGCCAGCTGGCTTTTGGTTTCTTCATCACAGAGATACTAGAGAGTTTGAATATCTTATGCTGCTGGATGCTCTGATTCTGGATTGCTGCCCTGACATGGTTACCGAAGGAGAGGTGCAGACAGGGCATCTTATCTGTTGCTGCAGAGAAAAGCAAGAGCCAGACATGGCTAGCCATGTCTATGGAGTACAAGAATGTGCAGTTATAACAGTTAATGCAACCAGAGTTTGGAAGGGATAAAAACTCATACTCTGAGGGTTAAACCTGTTAGGGACTAGGATGAGACCTACATGGTAGGTAGTTTACCTCACATCTGTTACTGCTGGGTTTGTTTTAACTTCCCTGAGGCGTCTGGTGTTGGCCTGTCAGAGCCAGGATACTTGACTAGATGGACTGCAGGTGTGATCTGGCCTGGTGATGCCTTTGTTGCCAAAGATCAGCCTGGACCCTGGAATTTGAGTTCTAGATTTCTTGTGTCATTCTGAACCCGGAGGATTGTGGACTTTACTGATTAGGAGGCTGGTGAACTCTGCAGGACTAGTGGGATAAACTTGTCCCTAAATGAAGCCCCAGAACTTTGTGTCCAGTCCTGCACTCAAGTGGCTGTGAGACTGGCACACCTGTCTATTTGCCACTGTTCCTTACTGCTGATATTGCACCAGGAACACAATCCCCTTTAGGGTTTCTGCATCTCTGCACAGCAGTTCCTCTGTCAGTAAAGCCATTTACACACCACACTGTGGATGTCCGTGATTCCAGAGCCTGTCCCAGAGGCTGCTGCTGTCATAAAGGCAAAGGAGCACTGCCTGGCGCTGCAGTCTCTTGGGCAAAATGGTAGATTTCAGCCTGACAATCCAACTGCCTCTGTAGTGGCTCTCCCCTCCCCAGTGCTGACCCCAAAACTTTATAGGTGCAGGTCCTACTCCTTTGCTGGCTCCTATAGTGACCGTGGGCCTCAGCCCTCTGGAAAATGGAGCAGGCTCTGCCAGGTGCTGAGGCTGAATTCCAGGACTTCTGGTTTGGGTGCCAGGCTAGTAGCAACAGAATTGTGTGAAACGTGGAGCTCGCTAGAGGTGCAAGTTGACTGTGAGGGTGATTAGCCAATGGAACAGCTTACCACTGGAAGTGGTGAATTTGTTATCACTTGAAGTTGTTAAATCAAGGCTGGTTGTCTTTCTAAAAGAGATCTAGTTCAGCCACACATTACTGAGCTCAATAGTGTCACTTTTTGAGTGAAGAAGAATTCCCTTCATTGCAGAAATAGGGGGTGAAATTCTTTGGCCTCTTATGTAGGAGGTCAGATTAAGTGAACAGAGAGTAGCCCCTGCTGGATTTAAAGTCTATGAAAAGGTTTTGAAGATGAGGGTTTTTGAGGAAAAACAAAAGCTGAATAGGGATGTGGGCAGAGAAACTTCTCAAGCTACTTGAAAAGCAGGTTTGGGGTAGAAACCCCAGGCAAGATTGAAGACTCAGGCCAGGTAATCCCAGAGCTATGTGCCAGTGAGGTGGGAAACTGAAATCCCTTCAGTGTTGGACTTAGATATGGAAGGATCCAGTGTCTGAAGGGAGATGCTCTGAAAGCCTCCAGAGCAGTGGTGGGTAACCTGCGGCTGTCAGGGTAATGCAGTGGTGGGTTGCGAGACGGTGTTTACATTGGCCATCTGCAGCTCCCATTGGCTTGGAACGGCAAACCGCTGGCACTGGGAGCTGCGAGCGACCGTGCCTGCGGACGGTCAATGGAAACAGTGTCTCATGGCCCGCCAGTGTGTTACCCTGATGGCCCGCAGGTTGCCCACCACTGCTCCAGAGGAAACTATGTGGCAGCAATTATCTTGCTCCCAGACTCGAGATGTGAAAGGAACCCTGCTCCTGCACTGACTGCCATAAATTGCTGACTTCCAGAGACTGGAGTCAGTTACTCGCACATGGGAGAATAGGGGACCCACAGCCTCAGTTCTGGCCAACTATCCAGCAAGGAGCTCAGATGGCTTTTCTGCTCTGCTGTTAACGGTCACTTTCCCTGGGCGTCTGGATGCAGTGAAGCACACCCACAGCATTAATGTGCTGTACAGTGTTTTATTAGAACCATGGAAGGTACCAAGCCAGAGTTTGCAATATATGTGATTAGAGAATGGAAGATGCTGGACTAGCTGCTTGGATGTGCCAGAGCAGTAGGTGGCTATACCACCTTTCTGCATCCCCCTATCCTGGGAGTCAAATTGCAAAGCCCCCCCTGCCAGTAAGAGCAGCCTGTGCTGGTGGACAGAACCACTTTGCCAGCCAGGATTGCTGGCCAGTCCAGCCCTCCCTGGAACGCCACTTACACTGATCCAGATGGGGTGGAGTGATGCTGCACTTAACCTGTGGAACAGTGCACTCCAGGAAGGCCTCAGCAGCTGCCTGAAGAGCATTGCAAGTTTCCGTTGCAGTACTGCAGGAGGGCCAGGAGCCAAGAGGGGCCGAGGATCTGGCCCACTGAATGTAAAGCTGTACTCTACAATATCAACCCCTCCCCCAAATGAACTCCCCATCGCTAACCCACTCTTGCCCTGATGCCTCTGAAAATAGACCAACTTGGCAGCATGCCCTGGATCCCAGCTCCTTCAGGCTTTGGGTAGGGAAGAGCTCCTCCTGGAGAAGGGGCTGCCCTGGCTCCTTCCCCCTTAAGGTAGGTGCCCCCACTGTTGGCTGCTGTGAGGCAGTTGTGCAGGGAGGGCAGCTAGAGCTCAGCTGGGCACCCAGGTGCTTGCTGTAACTGAAGGGAGAGCTTGGGGGGTGAATGCCTTGCTGCTATGGTTCCTTTTCTAAACAGACAAGTCAAAGGAAACATGAGTTCTGCAGCTCTTCTCTTCTCTTCTCCCCATGCCTCCCCCAGCATGAAGTGGGGCTCTGGGTCTCCCTTCATCAAACCCTCTACGTGGCAGGTGGGCTCTCCCTGGCTTTGTGGCCCACACCCCCCTCCCTGCCTTCACACCCTGTCACTGCAGGCTGTAGCTGAGAAGAAGGTGTCTGTGCTGCTGGCTCCTTCCCACCCCTGCTTGCCCTGGGCATTGAGTCACTTCCTTCCTGGGTTTGTAGAGTTGCACAGCAGAGCTGCTGATGGGCAGATGCAATGCTGCTGCCCCCAGAACATGCAGCAAACTCTGGCATGTGCACCAGGTGCTCAGCTCCTTGGGCTCCAGTCTGCTGTAGTCTGTGTGGCTGCATGAGACACTCTGGACTGACATTTCACTCTGTGCTGAGCCCAAGTAGTGTGTTGAGCTGGTGGCTTGTGCCTAATACCAGAGGCAGCAGTGTCTCCTCCGGATGTTTACCTCTTTGAAGATTTCAGTGTTGTGCGTTTGCTCAACTGTGTGAAGTGAGCCTGGGGGAAGCTCTTTGCTGATTTAAACAGCTCTTGTTGAAGGCAGCAATACCATGAGCTGGCCAGAGCTGGAGGCACTTGGTCCTGCGCTGTACCTGGGGATTTTCTGCTGGGTACAGTCCCTCCCCCCACCCCTCTGCCAAGGCTTTTGTCTGTGTATTTAGTAAGTGCCCCATCCTGTCCCTTTGTCCTGTCCAGATGGTCTCTTATAGCGCCCCCACGCCCCCAGTTGTGGCTGCAGGAAATCTGGCTGATGGGGATGTGCAACCTGGCCGGGATCAACACTAGGGGTTGGCTCATGTGTTCAGCAGTTGTTGGTGTGCTGCTGCCAGCTGCTTTTCACTAGCTGATCGATCAATCAGAAAGAAACATCCACCCCCCACTTTTTTTTTCTTTTAAAGAGTCCCATTTCTGTGCCTAAATCGGCTGGGTCTGGCTGAGGGGTGAACACAGCTCAAGTGCACCTTGGCTGACGTGAAGGATTCGCAGGTGTGCTGTGGGCTAATTTCCAGAGTGGATGTCATACCTTGCAGCATTGTAATACTTGCTATTTACATAAAGTATTGTATAGTCAGTATTTAGAGAGCTTCCCAATCCTGTCCCATGGCACTGGGCAGTTAACCCTAAGAGACCAATCTGCTTTTAACAATATTGATGCTGTAATGATACCCAGCACTTGGATCCTGCTTTCCAGACATTAACTAACTCTCACTCCCTAACAGGGAGGGAGGAGTTTGTTCCATTTGGAGGTGGGGAAGCTGAAACAATTTGCCCAAAGCTACCCAGTGAGTTGGCTGCAGAGTTGGAATTAGAGCAGAAATTCTTCTCTTCCAGTCCCATGTGCATTTTTCATAGCATGTTGCCTCTCTGTAGTGAATATGTTAAGCCTTGGAAGACTAGGTAGCATGAACATCTCTAATTGTGCTAAGCAGGAAATTCTGCAGCTGGGGACTTCATACCTTTGCAGCACCGGGTAAATGTTACCCTTCAGCTTACTTTCAGAGATGGGTCTGAATAGAGGCCTGGGAGCTAGAACTTCAGCTGATACAGGTGCTCTTAGGCCTTCTTCAGTATATGCCTTAGTTTCCCCATCTGTAAATGCAGATAACTCCTTTGAAATGCTTGGACAGAAGAGCTCGTTGTTGTTTCAGTGACTTCCTGCTCTTCTCTAATGAGCTGGAGTGATTTATCTTTCCTTTAGCAGCAAGGCGGGGTCCTGTCACGCAGGGAGAAAGGCCCCACTGCTGTCCCCAAGGTGCCTGTTCCAGGCAGTCCGTTCCCTGATTCCTGCTGGCTGGGTGTGGCTCAGTAGGGGGGCGTCTCCTTTCCAGCTCTCTGTGCTGCCAGATCAGACACTCTAGCTGGGTCTCATTTGTGGCTGCCTCATTGTGATGTCTGTTCTGTTCCTCTGCAGGCGGAGGAGGGAACAGGAAGGGCAAGAGTAAGAAATGGCGCCAGATGCTGCAGTTCCCGCACATCAGCCTATGTGAAGATCTCCGGCAAGCACTCGGTGAGGAATAGCTGTTTGTTGGATGCTGAGTGCTGTCCCCTGCCCTGTTTGCACATGGGGCTGGCAGATATACATGGTTGGCTTCCTTGGGGCGACTCTTAGTTGCCTGGCGGGGAGCTGTTCATCCATTGTTCTGCAAGCTCTGCCTAATTGCATTTGTGAGACTCACTGTGTCATGGGAGAAACTAGGGTCACTGTGGTGTGTATGGGGCACAGATCTGCCAGACATGTGGTAAGAGTTTGGGTGCAGAGAGAGGGGGAATGCTGGTAGGTCATGCTTTCTCCAAGCCTGTTGGACACATCCAGCAAGATCCTCCAGGGTTCTCTAGACCAGGGGCTCTCAACCTTTCCAGACTACTGTACTCCTTTCAGGAGGCTGATTTGTCTTGCACACCCCTAAGTTACATCTCACTTAAAAACTACTTGCTTACAAAATCAGACATAGAAATACAGAAGTATCATAGCACACTATTACTGAAAAATGCTTACCTCTCATTTTTACCATATCATTATAAAATACATCAATTGGAATATAAATATTATACTTACATTTCAGTGCACAGTGTATAGAGCAGTAGAAACGAGTCATTGTATGAAATTTTAGTGTGTACTGACTTCACTAGTGCCCTTTATGTAATCTGTTGTAAAACTAGGCAAACACCTAGATGGGTTGATATACCCCCGGAAGACCTCTGTGTACCCCTAGTTGAGCCACTGCTCTAAACCATTAGAGGTTTCCCAGAGACAGGAACTTTCTTTTTCATGTAAACAGAGTCCCAAGGGTGTAGCTGAGCCCCAGATCACATTTCAGGGCGTCCCCTTACATAGATGGAGTAGAGGATTCCTATGGCCAAGGTCCCATATAGTCCCTGACAAGCTGAGTCTAAATTCTTCACCATGGTCCCTGGGGATCTGATGTAGCAGCTTCATTCTGGTTACCAGTGGAACTTTTCAGTGAACTGCAGCTGAGATAGTCACAGCTGATTTAGTATCACTGGGTTGTTTGTTCTGATATTCTGTTCAGTTTATTGTATGCTGTCCCATGTTTTCAGTGCGTGAGGTGCTCAGGGTTTGGTACTAACATTGCATAACTGCATCATCAAAGCCATGGAGAAAGCTGGAGGTTATGGCAGTTGAGTAGGGGGCAGCTGGAGCTTGGGGCACCTGGGGTTGTTTGATGCTGTGAAAGAAACGCCTTACAGATAAAAATTAGTGAAATAGTGAAGTCACATTTTAAGTTATCACCCTTAAGTTTCAGAGTTAACAGCCAATTGAGATGAATTATGTAGTTCACACCCCTAAGCTATTGTTCTAGGCTGTCTGCAGACTAGGGCAGATGTCACTGCATCAGGTGCATTCAGGTCATATTAGGAAGGTTCTGTGTAACCAAGAGGCCTGTAAAATTGGGCCGTGATTCTGCACTGTGTGTGAGCACACTGGATGGCGATGGCCACAGAGAGCTAGGTGTGGCTCCCTCATTCTGCGTGTGAGGCCCCAGTGGAAGTTAGATCAACAGGGGCCCTACTCTAACTTCCATCCTGCATGTGAGCTCCAAGCTTCTAGCTCAGTTCCATCACACTCCGTCTCACCCAGCCCTGTCTGCCTCACCACAGCTCCCTTTTGCTGGGGGTGGAGGGTGCCACTGCTGAACTTAAGACCAAATTCTCCTGTTTGCCTTTTTAAACAAAAGCTGTGATTTTTGGAATAGTTCTGTCCCCCATCGCTGCTGATGGTAGCTGCCTTAGTCTGTAGCCTGTTCCATAGCCGTCCCAATGTTTGCTTTTCTGACTTCTGTGTTTGCTAAGCAGAGCTTTTTCTTCAGCTGGGCTCTGTTCAGCGGGCATTACGAGGTATTTTGTTAGCAGTACATTTCATCTGCTCTTATGCTGCCTGTTCACTCAGGCTGGCTGTCAAAGTTTAAATGTCCTTTCCACTGTCCTCTGGCACATCTGGCCAAGGCATTGCCCTTGGATTGCTTTGGAAGACCTGGTTCCTGTCCTCCCTGCTGGGTCGCTCCCTGTGCCCCCTCTACTCCCTTTGGTGGGCTCCAGCTTTGTGCTTTACTGGCTGTAGATCTGTTCCAGGTAGACGCTCCTCCTCATTTACAGTTAAAGGACTGAGGTACTGCTGCCCCTCTGGGGAGAGGCGAGGGGGATGGCAGTCCATGGTCAGGATGGCTCAGCATATTTGTTTCCAGCAGGGGTTCCCATATTTTCCCATCTCACTAATGTCTTCAAGGCCAGGTGTGGGCATTCTTATTTCCCTCCTCACACAGCCTGAGGGGGTGGACAGGCCCCTCTACATCACTGAGCTAAAAATCCCACTGCAGAAATCCAGCCTCTCTGCATGTACTGGTAGTGCCAAGTCCTGAAAGCAGTGAGGCCTGTGTCGCGCTGGGGCCAGTGATGGCAGTGAGGGAATCTCTGACCTTGCCAGGCTGCAAACCTTTCACCTTCCTCATTGGAGTGAGCTCATTTCCCCACAGAGAAGGAAATAGTGCAGCTAGTGAGGCAGCAGTGTGACACACACACACACACACACACCCCCCCCAGGCTGGAGCTGTTGTCGCTGAGCTCTGCACCACTCAGGAAGCCGCAGCTTCCTCAGGAGAAACTGCTGCATAGGGGAGGGGAACGCCTACAATATGCCTGCCATGTAGGAGGGCAGGGCCCTGACGTCCTTTGGAGCAGTGTGGGGACTTCTGTCCTGGGGAGGGGCAGGGGGTAGGTGCTGAATACAGTGAGATGCATTCTCCCCCTCTCCCCAGTGCCACCCCACTCACCCCTTAGTGTGAGCAGAGCAACCCAAGGCCAAACAGAGCCCCTGCAGGCTGGGGATGGCCAGGTGTCCCGGCCCCTAATGGCTGAGAGAGGGCTCTAAAACATTACTGCTTAATGGGGAATAAGCAACGTTTCTAATGAGTCTTGCAGGAATCGGTTCTTAGTCAACCCCTCAGTATTTTTACCAATGAGCTGAAAGAAAATATAAAGGCATTGCAGACTTAAAAAGAAACAAAGAAAAAAAATGGCAGATGGCCCAGAGATTGGTCAGGGTGGTAAATAAAGATGAGGACAGGTCACTGATACTGAGTGATCTGGATTGCTTGGTAAGTGGGGCATAAACAAATGTTTTATTATGGTCAAATGCAAAGTCATACATCTAGGAATAAAGAACATGGACTATATTTTATCCTGAAATGCAGTGGCTCTGAAAAGGACTTGGCTGGGGTTGGGGAGGCAGTATGGTAGATAACCAGCTGGACATTAGTCCCAGTTTAATACGATGGCTAAGAGAGCTAACGTGATGCTTGGATGTACAAGCGGGGCTATCAAGCAAATGTGGAGAGGTGACATTACCATTGTATACAGCATTAGTGAGACTGTTACAGGAAGAGTCCAGTTCTGGTGTCTGCACTTTAAGAAGCATGTTGAAAAATTATGAAAGTTTTATAGAATAGCTACAAGAGCGATTTGAGGTCTGGGAAAACCTGCTGTACAGGGAAAGGGTTAAGGAGTTAAATAGATTAAACTTATCAAAGAGAAAGCTGTGGTGACTGGACCATGGACAATAAATATCTCCATGGGAAAAAGATTTTGGATAGGAGGGCTCTGTAATGTAGAAGACAGAGGCAGACCAAGATCCTATGGCAGCATACTGAAGCTATCCAGATTAGATTGATGGAGGAAATAAGGCACAGAGTTCTAACGGTGAAGGGACTTGTTGGAATAGCTTTACCTAAGCTCATGTCAGGTGGAGTCTCTAATCAGGACTGGATGCCTTTTCCTAAATGCTACACTTTAGTTCAGCTGCAAGTTATGGGCTCCATAGAGGAATCATGGGGTGCGATTCTTTGGCCTATATAAGCAGGGGGTCAGAGTAGATTGTCGCAGTGCCCCCTACTGGCCTGGTCTGTGAATTCTCATTGGCTGTGGCTGTGATGGGCTTTGCTTATACCCACGTTTGAGGCAAGCGGCTCACTTCCTCCTTTCCATTTGCAGAGCGGGATTATCGCAGCCTGTGTGAGAAGCAGCCGATTGGGCGCCTGCTCTTCCGGCTGTTCTGCGAGATGCGGCCTGAGCTGTCATGCTGTGTCAAGTTCTTGGATGCTGTGGTAAGCACAGAGCTGTGTGAGAAATTCCTCCAGGACGCTGTGACTCATGTTCGGAGAGTCAGGGGCCAAGGCTCAATTGGCCTAGAGCCCTCAGTCTGTTGCTAAACGTAGGGCTGAGTGTGTGGGGAGACCTGAACTCTTGACCCTCCGCTTTATGCTGCAGCATTTCCCTGGGGAAAGAATCTGTTACCTGCTGTTCAGTAAAGATCTTTGTAAAGGTTGGGGCTGTGCCTGAGGTTGCAGGAGCCCCATGTGCCAGTAACGGGAAGAGGGGTATTACTGATGGCAGACAGCTGATTCATGCTGTTCTGTTGCACTCTCTTCACGCACTTCCTGCATGTCTCCATGCGCTGCAGGGGCAGTCCTACCGGCCTCATTTTTCTCTGTACAGGCAGAGTATGAAGTGACTCCAGATGAGAAGCGGAAAGAGTGTGGGCGGCACCTGATTGACAGCTACCTAAACCCCAAGGTAAGTGACCTGAGCAGGCTGCTCCAGAGGCTGAGCTACTGGCTCCATGCCGGCATGTATAAGAGGGACGCTTGGAAACCATTAGCACCCAGACTCTCACAGCATGCTCGGGAAGGAGCACCAGCCACCCTCAATGCAGGGCTTCCCCTTATAGCCAGGGAGGAGGGAGCAAAGAGTTCCTCCACTACCCCAGGAACAAACGTGCCTGAGTGCTAAGTGCCCTGGGGGCAGGCCAAGACCTGTGCTGGGTTCCTGCGGATTCCGTTCCCCTAGCAGCAGCCCATGGAGGACCCTGGGGCTCAGCTCCCTGTGTCTGATTCAGTCCCTCCATTCCCAGAGTGCAGATCATGTGCCTGAAGTTCCTTTGCAGCTGGTGAGTGCCTGTTCTGAGAGGCTGGAGCAGGAGCCATGCAAGGAGCTCTTCAAGGAAGCAACCAAGTAAGTTGGAGAAGAGCCCCAGTTCCTGGCTGGAGGTAACATTGGATAGTGTAAATATTCCCAGGGGAATGGACATTACAGGTCATTGGCTGAGTCCACTGTGGCCATCAACATATGTCCCTTGAAGGAGCAATTCGAGTTGCTCCTGGGATTTGAGCCTTGCTCCCTAGCATTGATAGCTAACGGGATTTGCATTTGCAGTGAGTAGGCTGAGTCTAGCCAGCACTGATGGGGGAAGGAAGTGTGAGTGCAGGCCGGCTTCTGCGTTTCCTGCGTTTCAGGGTTCCCTGAAGGCCACAAGATAGTGCAGGAATCTCTGTTCTCATGTGTTCTCTCTCTTTCCTGGTGTTCGAGTCACCATCCCTAGTGGATCCTGTCCTATCTCCTGTAGTCAGCCCTGGACTTGCTGACCTCCTGCTTGTGGCTCTTATTGGGCTCTCCAGTCTGTCTCTTTGGGCTGAGATTGGAACAGACCAAGTATCAAATGCTGTACCTGCCCTAACGCTGTCTGCATCTGGATGTGGCTGTTGTAAACACATGGTAGCAACTGAGAGTCTAGGGAACTCCAGGAGATGGGACGTGCAGGGCCTGAGGCCTGCTTGATTGGGGGGGAACTTACACAGTGCCTGGAGTTCTGTACTGTGTAAGTATGTAAAGGAAACTGTTAAGCAAGCCGATCCTCCTTCCCCCGTGCTCTCCAACCCGGGCGTTGCCTGACTGAATATTGGGCCTAGCAGCAGGTGCGCCTGCTGCCTTTATGGAATGTACCAATGGCGTATGAACAAGGAGTCTCCAGTCTGGGTCCTGCCATCTCTTGGGAAGAGCCCATCTTCTGCTTTTGAAGTGCATCTGCAGCGCAGACACTTTCTGCAGCGCGCATTGCTCTGCAGCCTGGCCTTGGCATCAGCCTCAGGAGCCAGTATTGGTTCAGACTGGTCCCCAGGGTGGCCTGTTGTGGACCCTGCACCAATCTCTGTCTGCACACAGCAACAGTGCCTCGGCAGCTGATTACGATGTCTGGGCGTGGCCTTCTGCAAGGGGTGCCACTGCTAAGGACTCTTTCCCAAGGGGCAGACAGCACCACATCCTCCTCGTGTGCATAGCACAGCCAGCACCTGATCACAGGGGCCATGCTTGGATCTGAGCACTGCTAGCCCAGCCCCATAAGCTGCTTTCCCCACAGGCGATGTCATTCCCAGGGTCAGCTTCCTCTTCCTGCAGTGGCTGCAGATGACTGAATGTCAGGACCAAAGGGCTGGAGTCGGTAGGAAAGGGCTCTCCTGGGGTGGTGGTGGGTGCTTGGGGCAATGCCTGGCTGCCCTGCTAGGAGGGTGCAAGGGTCTCATTTGTCTTGGGTGCAGCTGTGGGGAAGGCCAGCTGCTGCTTAGATCAGAGGAGTCTTAGGCCCAAATCTGGGCTGGTGAGCTGCTCCGTCCTTTGGAAAACATTTACTGCATCCTCCTGCCCAGGGGGCATGACTGGCTGTCCCTCTCTCCCAGGCTCATCCATGACTATCTGAGTGTGGCTCCCTTTGCCGATTACCTTGACAGCATCTACTTCAACCGCTTCCTGCAGTGGAAATGGATGGAAAGGTAACTCTATCCCTGCTTCTCTCATGGGGCCCTGCAGGCTCAGGGCTGGGGGGTGCTGCTCGAAGGGAAGCTACAGCCCTTCCTTGCTTTCTGGCCGAAGCCAGTCAAGTGGGAGCAGATGTTCTGATACCTCCCGTCAGCGCAGGGTGCTGTTCTCCTCAGCTCCCACAGAGCCCTTTCCAGAAATAGGCCTTGTTTTCCCTGTGCCTGCTGCGCCAGGGTTAGCCCTCTGAGCTGACTGTCGGCTAGCTCACACCAGGTGTGCCTGCTGCGCCAGGGTGGATGGGGGACGTGTGCCACACAGCTTGGTACCTCATTGCTCCCCCTCTCACTCATGTCAGCCTCTTCTGCTTTGTTCACAGGCAGCCAGTGACTAAAAACACTTTCCGCCAGTATCGCGTGCTGGGAAAGGGAGGCTTTGGTGAGGTGAGTGGCCTGCACGCTCTCCTGCCTTTGAGTGTGAGAGAGATTCAGGGGCGAAAGCTTTGTCCTGCCAAAGGGCCCCACCTGCCCCTGAGGATGGGATTGGGCCTTGCTTTCTGACCCAGTCCCCAGGAAAGCCTCACTTGCTGGGTGCTCTCTGCTCTTGGTCCTGATCCCCTTTTCTGGAGCTGGGAGAGCACCTCATGTTGGACTCCAGAGCTGCATCTGGTGGGGAGGGAAGGGCTGGCATGGTGTTTGTTCAGGACAGGCAGTGCTGGGGGAACACTTGTCACACCTGCCACTGCTTGGGCAGAGGGCCAATATCATTTTCTCCCATCTCACAGATGGGAAAACAGAGGCACGCAGCTGGGATTCTCCTGAGTTGGTGGCAGAGCCAGGATTAGAACACAGGACTTCCTGACTCCTAGCCCCTTGCTTAAGCCTCTCTCTCGGGCTGTAACTGCCTCAAGCATCCCCTCCATGGTGGCCAATGGGCTGCAGGCCTTGTCAGGACTTGGTGACAAGTGTCCAGGTTTCACTACCATGTGCTCGCAGGGGGACAGCTCAGATTTGGGAGAAGTAGGTAACCAGAAGAGTCAGATGTGCAGGCCACACTGGGGCAATGATCAGAGACCAGCAAGCAAGGGAGAACCATGTAAGCGCAACAGGAAAGGAGTTGATCTGGTGGTTTGCTTGGGTGGCAGACCCAGAAGTGCATGCCACTAATATTAGCAATTTGGACGGGGTAGAGTCTAATCCCTTGGCCTGCACCAGCTAGGTTCCGGGGCAGGGTTTGGCCTTCATGCTGAACCTGCTTGGTTCCTCCAGGTGTGTGCGTGCCAGGTGCGAGCCACTGGGAAGATGTATGCCTGCAAGAAGCTGGAGAAGAAGCGAATCAAAAAGCGGAAGGGGGAGTCCATGGCCCTGAACGAGAAGCAGATCCTGGAAAAAGTGAACAGTAGGTTTGTAGTAAGTACATAGGAACTGCTTTCACTTTGCATCAAGGGGCTGAGAGGCAGCTGACCCACCTGCGGCCCACGCTCTGCGCTGCATTGGGCTGCACAAGGAGCCTGTGTTGGTCCTGGTGCTGCATTTCCCCAATGTCTGGACTGTAAATGTGCCATCTCCCTGGCTGAGCATGAGAAGGCATGGCAGCAGTGCTCTGAGGAGAGAGCAGGCCATGCCTGGGGGGAACCCTAGGGTTGCCAGGCATCTGGTTTTGGACCGGAACACCTGGTTGAAAATGGACCCTGGCGGCTGCGGTCAGCACTGGTGCCCAGGCTGCCAAAAGTCTGGTCAGTTGTGCAGCAGGACTAAGGCAGGCTCCCTGCCTGCCCTGGCTCCGTGTGGCTCTCAGAAGTGGCGACGTCTGGCCCCGAGGCACAGGGGCAATCAAGGAAGCTCCATGTGCTGCTCCCACTCCCAGCTCCAGCTCCACAGCTACCATTGGCCAGGAACCATGGCCAATGGGAGCTGTGGGGGCTGAGGCAGTGCACAGAGCCCACTGCGCCTAAGGGCCGGAAATGCTGGCTGCTTCGAGGAGCGGCGTGGAACCAGGGCAGGCAGGGAGCCTGCCTTAACCCTGCTGCGCTGCCGCCTGGGAGCTATCTGAGGTAAGCACCGCTGCCTGGCTGGAGCCTGCATCCTGAACCTTCTGCTGCACCCCAACCCCATGCCCCAGGTCGGAACCCCCTCCCGCACCCAAACTCCCTCCTGGAGCCTGCACCCCCACCCCCAGCCAGAGGCCACCTCCCCCCGACACCCTAACCCTGAGCCTGCTCCTGCACTCCGAAGCCCTCATCCCCAGCTCCAGCCCAGCCCCCGTAGCCGAAGCCCTCACCCCTCCTGGACCCAACCCCCTGCCCCAGCCTGGTGAAAGTGAGTTATGGGGGTGGGGCAGGGGGCGAGGGTTGGGTTAGGGTTAGAAAGTTGGCAACCGAAGAGAACCCAGAACCTGGTGATCTTCACCCCCCTGCTGTGGGCCAGGACTGCCCTTGCTGTTTGCTGAACAGGGCACAGTGATGGAGCTCCCCCTACGGGCTGGATGGTGTCACAGCATCAGTCTGGTTACACTCCACTCACTTCTTTTTAGGTCTTTCTTCATAACCCAAAGGGCTAAAGTGTCCTTAGCCATGAGGGAAAGCTTGGCCTTTGCAGGAGGCAAGCTGCAGCCAGCCCCACCTCTGAACTGCTGCAGCTCGGTGGGGATGTGCGGCAGAGATCTACTGACCAACTGTGGCCCACATTCCTGTGCTCAGTGGAGCAGGCAATGCGTGGCATGGGAGCTGCTGCTTCCAGTGTAGGGAGGTATTGACTCTATGGCACTGAGCAGTGTGACAGTTCCCATCAGGTAGAGCTTTGGGGTGAGGGCTCTGCATGAAGTGCTTCCGTCCAGCTGTCTTGTTGTCCTAGCTGGGTAGCAGCTTTGATTCTGATTTGTCCCCTGGAGGCATGCTGCCAGTTCCCTTTCAGTGTGCAGTGAAGAGGGAATCTCCGGTTAGCTGGGTATCTGTCTAGCTGGGCCCACTAGCTACTGCCCCATGGGGGACTTGGATTTGAATGGTTTTCCTCTCTGCAGTATCTTCCCTGGCTGGCTGAAGGCTTCACAGCTGGAAGGCAGGTGAAGCCAGAAAAATAGGTGGGGTGCAAAAGCCCCCTCCCAAGAGATAATCCCCAATGTGTCTGTTAGGAGATGGGGATATGAAACAGCTCTAACCTTGCCACCCAGGCAGCTGTGTCCAAGGCTGGCTACATGGGTGGGCATGGTGCCTGCCAGGGCCTCTATCTGCAGCAGCTCTGTTGTCTTCTAACAGCTTTTCTGCCCTGTCTTGCAGGTGAGCTTAGCCTATGCATACGAGACTAAAGATGCCCTCTGCCTGGTACTGACCCTCATGAATGGAGGGGACCTCAAGTTTCACATCTACCACATGGGTGAGGCTGGCTTTGAGGAGCCTCGAGCGGTGTTCTATGCAGCTGAGATCTGCTGCGGCCTGGGGGACCTGCACCGGGAGAGGATAGCGTACAGGTGAGTGAGCTTCTCTGTGCTCCCAGACAGGGGTATGGGTCTCCCTTACATTGGCAGGGCTCGGGATTTGTACCCCATGATGGTGGTGGGAGAACAGGCTCATGTTTAGACATATGTCCTTTAGCAGGGCTGGTTCTTTCACTAGCTGCAAAAGCAAGAGGGCTCTGGGGAGCTCTGCCTCTCCCAGCTAGTCCCCTTCCCATCCTCCATGAGGGTCACCCTGGAGCCCAAGTTAGTGGGAGTGGGGAAGGCCTTAGAGGAAAGACTGGCTATAAGCCTGCTCTGGATGGGTTTGGATTACTTTTCTGCAAGAGAAGAGGGAAGCAGCCCAGTGGCTTTTTACTTCCCCTCTTTTCATGAGGCTTAGAGTCTGAGCTGTCAGCCACAGGGTTTATATTTTTTATTTTATGATAGGTATATCTTCAATCTCCTAGAACTGGAAGGGACCTTGAAAGGTCATCGAGTCCAGCCCCTTGCCTTCACTAGCAGGACCAAGTTCTGATTTTTGCCCCAGATCCCTAAGTGACCCCTCAAGGACTGAACTCACAACCCTGGGTTTAGCGGGCCAGTGCTCAAACCACTGAGCTGTCCCTCCCCAGAGTGAACAGGAGCTGTGCTGGGCTTGCCTGGTGATGGGGATGTGACTGTAGGAAGGCTGTGCTCCTTGCCTGTGGGGTGGGAGCTGCATCCCATCTGCTCATAAGATGCAGTATCTGTCCGTTGCACTGGGCTTATGTAACGATGCTGGCTTCTGGTGGGACACAACTGAGAGTATCAATTCAGGGCAGTTACAGCCCAAGGCTGGGTTCCTTTACTATTAAGGCACCAGACCAGCCAAACAGAGAGGACTTTGGTTTTACCCCACTGGCTAACCATAAGTCACACAAGCAATTCCCTTAGACACTCCAGTTTCCCAGTATCACCACCAGTGCTACTTGTAATGAGAACAAATGATTATGAAAACCAATACCCCAGTAAAAGAAGAAAGGTCCTCCCGATCCCAAAGGACCAAGCCCCAGACCCAGGTCAATATGCAAGTCGGATCTTATTCACAAATCACGCTGTTGCCAATCCTTTAGAATCTAAAATATAAAGGTTAATTCATAAAAGAAAGAAATATAGATGAGAGTTAAAATTGGTTAAATGGAAGCAATTACATACAGTAATAGCAAAGTTCTTGGTTCAGGCTTGTAGCAGCGATAGAATAACTGCAGGTCAAATCAAGTCTCTGGAGTACATCCACAGCTGGGATGGGTCATTCAGTCCTTTGTTCAAAGCTTCTGTTTGTAGCAGAGTTCCTCCAGAGGCAAAAAGCAGGACTGAAGACAAAATGGAGATGCTGCCGCTGCCTTTTATAGTCCTTTTGCCATGTGGCTTGTGCTTTCTTTGTTCCAACCACAAGCCACCCAGCAAATGGCATGAAAAAACCATAGAGTTTTGTTCGTAGGCATGTCCCTGCATGTCTTGCTGAATCACAAGGTGTATCTGCCTTCTCTCAATGGGTCAATTGTGTAGCTTGGGGGTCAGCAACTAGGGCAAGCGTGTCAAAGGTGGCACGCGAGCTGATTTGTGATGGCACGCAGGGCGGGCTGAGCTGCTTGGCATGCTGTCGCTCTGGGGTTCTGTTGCTGGCCCCTTGCCAGCCGGGATCCTGCCGCTGATCCCACTCAGCACCTGCTGCTGGCCTGGGGGAAGGAACCCCAGGCTAGCAGCAGGCTGTGACCCCCAGCTGGCAGGAGCCGGCAGCCAGAACCCCAGAGCATCAGCGGGCTGAGCCGCTCAGCCTGCCACCACTCTGGGGTTTCCACCGCTGGCTCCTGCCAGCTGGGGTCCCACTCAGTGCCCGCTGCTGGCCTGGGGTTTCTTCCCCCAAGCTGGCAGCAGGCTGGGACCTCGGCTGGCAGGAGCTGGTGGCGGAAACCCCAGAGTGGCAGCGGGCTGACGGCTCAGCCCGCTGACGCTCTGGGGTTCCCACTGCTGGCCCCTTGTATCCAAATACATGTCACCAGACACTGGAAAACTTAGCAAGGAAAAGCAAGGGCAAGGATCACACTAAACTAATAAGATCTACATTTTAATTTAATTTTAAATAAAGCTTCTGAAACATTTTGAAAATCTTGTTTACTTTACACATAACAGTAGTTTGGTTATATATGATAGACTTAGAGAAAGACCTTCTAAAAACGTTGAAATGTATTACCTGAACGCAAAGCCTTAAATTAGAGTGTATACATGGGCACACCACTGCTGAAAGGTTGCCGGCCCCTGGTGTAGTTGATGGTCCTTAATGGGCCATCAAGCAGGCTAGGCAGTGCTGATGCCACATTGTTTGGGATGTCACCCAGAAGTTTGAAATACAGCCAGTCTAGAGCCAATATTTATAACTTCAAATACAAAATAATACATGCACACAGATAGCATAATCATAACCAGCAAATCATAACCTTTTTATAAACACCTCACACAACAACCTTTGTACAATATTTGCTGCAAATATATAACAATTGTTGCAACAATGATCTATACAGTAACAGTTTGTCAATAATGTCACAGCTTATACAGACAGTCAGACTGAAGTAGCAGGCAGGGCCCTGGTGGGATGTTGCCTGTAGGACTGTCCCAGGCTGGCCTGAGGATTTTGCTGCTCCAGGGCATGTCTAATGGAATCTGCTCTCTCCCATTCTAGGGACTTGAAGCCAGAAAACATCTTGCTGGATGACCATGGTGAGTCGAGGGCCGCAGGTGGGAGAGAAGCCAGGAGTGTGTGGCAGTGCTCTGGCCCTGTGCCTGGACTGTGGGTGCCTCTCTCATTTCCTTGTGTGAATCAGGGCTACTTTGCACTCACCAGCAGCCGTGGCTTAGTCCGTCAGCTCCTGGGCTCCTAATGCTGTTGTTCTCGAATCCAGGTCACATCCGTATCTCAGATCTGGGGTTGGCTGTGCACGTGCCCGAGGGCCAGACGATCAAAGGCCGGGTAGGGACAGTTGGCTACATGGGTAAGTATCTCCTGCAACAGGCAATCTGGAGACTTTATCCCTGATTTGAAACGTGTTCAATTTGTATACCACCTCCCTCTTCCAAAGTTTGCCCTGCCCCCCCACAATGTCTTTCCTGATTATAGAGACCCTGCCTAGAGTGTGGCCTCCAACAGCTTGCCTGTGGCCTTTAAGAGATGGCTAGAGTGACTGCGTAGACCAGTGGCTCTCAGCCTTTTCAGACTACTGTTCCATTGGTCTTGCACACCCCCAAGTTACATCTCACTTACAAAATCAGCCATAGAAATACAGAAGTGTCACAGCCTCACTGTCACTGACAAATGTCCGGCTTTCTCATTACCATATCATTATAAAATAAATCCACGGGAATGTAAACATTTACATTTGTAAATGTAAAACTTACATTTCAGTGTGTAGAGCGGTATAAACAAGTCGTATAAAATGTTAGTTTGTACTGACTTCACTACTGCTTTTTATGTAGCCTTTTGTAAAACTGGGCACATCTCTAGATGAGTTGATGTACCCCCTGGAAGACCTGTGCATACCCCCAGGGTACATGTACCCCTGGTTGAGAACCACTGGCCTATACAATGGCACTCTATTCATCACCCTGGGCTGCATTCTAGCCAGAGCTCCATGACAGGGGGTGGACTGGGGGCTGTGCTTTTGAGCTAGGTGTCTATGGACAGAGCCCTGGAAGACCCTTGGAATCTCTGATTTAGAATCTTAGCAGTCCTTGAGGATTGCGTAACCATAGGGACTTGGTGCTTCGCGCACACAGCTCCCCTATACTCCCAGTGAAAACAGGAGACAGAAGCAGGGGTGCCCAAAACTCGGAGTCTACTGACAGATCTTAATAGCACTGGTATCCTCAGCAGGGTTTACAGTGAGGGGATGGTGTGCATGCTTACTGAACATTAGACTGGAGACCTTAGAGCAGAACACTGCAGGCACTGGTTCTACATCCCTCCTGTGAACCGAGGTGCCTAGGGTAACCCACACTGAAAAGGCCAAAATCAGCGCAGGTTGCAAGGAGAGCAGATTCTCCCAAAACCAATGGTTAACACTGTAGTTAGCTTTACCAACCAGTCACAAACTCTGCTCCTGATCCCCCACACTGGTTATCAAGAAGCCAAAAGAAGGAATCTCACAGCCCCCTTTATTGCATTCCAGTCTCTGGTTCTTAATCAGCAAATAGGTCCAGTAAAGTGAGAAGTTATTTAAAACTTTATGCGCTATACAAAATGTTCTTCTGATCCCCAGAGGGCCAGCCACATTCCCAGATCAATACTAGTTTGGATCTGACCCAAAATACCACGCTGCCAGCCAATCCCTTAGTATCTAAAACTAAAGGTTTGTAAGAAGGGAAAGAGAAGAGAGTTGTTAAATGGTAGAAGCAATCAGACACATACATATGACCCATATATTGGGTTCTTAGTGAGTTTGCTGGCTTGTAAAGTCCCTCTGGAACACACCCAAAGCTTGAATGGATCTGTCAGTCCTTTTTTCAAAGCTTCAGTTTCTAGAGAAGTGAGTCCAATGGTGAGAAGCAGGATTGAAGACACAATGGAGAAGATGCAGCTGCCTTTTTAAATCCTTTGCCATGTGGCTTGTGCATTCTTTGTCCCAGACACAAGCTCCCAGCACATGGGCATGGAAAAGCGCTTGGAGTCCCCTGTCCATAGGCATGTCCTTGTCCCCTACATATCCTGCTGACTCATAGGTGTAGCCCCTGGCTTCTCTCAGTGGATTCATTGTACAGCTGATTGCCCTTGATGGCCCATCCAGCAGGCTGGATAGTGCTGGTGCCAAGTTATCTAGGAGTGTCACCCAAACACATAGCACAGGTTTGATGTACATCACACATTTGTAACTCGGGATACAGACATATAAACACGATTATCATACTTAGCAAATCATAACTTTTCCACTGAGACCTTACATGGCTATCTGCCAAGATCCATTGCAATATTATAGTATTGGTATCTTCTCATATAAGTGGTCACCCATATTCCATACAGCGTCGCACCTACTAAAGGCGACTAATATAGCAGTTGAGCAGTGGCACGCAGCCATGGTGGGCAGGTGGAGCCCCCCTTTGGGGAGGCTAGCCCCCGACTCCGCCCATGCCCTCCCCATGGCCAGAGCCCCGAGACCCCCTACTTCTCCCTCCCCGAGCCGTGGCCAGAGCCACAAGCCCCTCCCCCACCCAGAGAAGCCCTGAGCTCTCCCCTGCCTTGGCTGGAAGAGCCCTGGGCTGGCCGAAGTCACGTGCCTCCCCTTGCTGGACCCAACTTGCTGTGTCTGTTGGAAGATGCTTTTGATATGCCCTATGCAGGTTCCAGGGTGGCTGGGTATGTGCCTCCTCAGCCGCCCCAGAACCTGCATGGGGCATAATAAAGCAAAAACTTTCTCGCCAAACTCTGCCACCAACCCCTGGCCTATTCTACCTGCCACCCATGCACACAGCCCAGGTATGCTGAGCACACCCCATCACAGGTGTCCCATAGCAAAACCATGCCCAGGCACTTGTGAATGCATAACCTCAAGGTTGGACAGGTCTCCACTGGTCACAAAAATCATGCTTTTCATATAGTGGCTATTCATCTTTTCCAAGAGTCCTCCCAGATATGGGCAGGGCTGAGGTTGTGCCCATATACCCCGACCACACTGCTCATTCTCAGACTCTGCCAGTGTCACAGAGCCAGCCAGCTCCCTAGCTGTGGCCCCAGGACTTACCCAGGGGGGCTGTGAGCCATTGAACCAAACTGAACCCTGGATATGATGGAAACCACTTCAAGCCAGAGGGTGCAGCAGCTCTGGTTCCAGAGAGAAGAGCTGGGGAATTGCTAAGAGGTGGAGGAAACTAGAAGTGGCATCCTGGAAGGAGCCCTTGCCCTGCTCTCTTGCCTGAGCCAATCCCAGCCCATCTCTTACTAGGCTAGAGCCGCCCGGTGCCCTCGTGGGTCATTGTGCTGCATTCCAGCCTCATGTTCCACTCGTTTGCCTGCCCCATTGCAGCTCCCGAAGTAGTGAAGAACGAGAGATACACGTTCAGTCCCGACTGGTGGGCTCTGGGCTGCCTTGTCTATGAGATGATTGAGGGCCAATCTCCCTTCCAGCAAAGGAAGAAGAAGATCAAGCGAGAGGAGGTGGAACGGCTGGTGAAAGATGTACAGGAGGAGTACTCGGAGAAGTTCTCGCCTGACGCTCGCTCCCTCTGCTCCATGGTACCAATGCCTGAGTCCATGGGTTTTCAGGGCTGGAGCACCCACAGGAAAAAAATGGGTGCTCAGCACCCACCAGCCACAGCAATTTGGCAGATCGGGGAAGGGTTTGGGGGAGGGCGGAAAGCAGCAAGTGGGAGGGGGCAGAGCAGGTGCAGGAAGAGGCGGGAGGGTGGCATCTTGGGGGAGGGCATGGTGGGAGTGGAGCCTTGGGTGGAGCGCCTCTGGGGAAAATTAAGTCCACCTGTGTCTGAGTTCCCCCCCGCTTGCCCTTGCACGTGGCAGAGCAGTAGTGTCCAGGCTCGCTGTCCTGGGCTCAGCTAACACTGTTCATGTATCTTTGGTTCCAGCTGAGTCAGCTGGGGATGAGGTGCAGGCACAACCTGCTGCCTGAACTTGGCGGTGGGTGGGGAGAGTTGCACCCTGGCATCCAAAAACAAGGCACGTGGGGTGGCTGCAGGGTGCACTGACTCATCCTAGCACGTGCCTGGCTGGAGAGCCTGCCCTCTGGGAGGTCATTCAAAAGCCCAACCTAGCCTGCTAAGTGCTGGTGTTCCAGGTGTCTTCCTCCCCTGTGGGGTCCTGCCCTCTGCCTGCAGTTCTCACCATGCTGTGCTGTGTTGCAGCTGCTGTGCAAAGACCCTGGGGAGCGGCTGGGGTGTCGAGGAGCTGGAGCCCAGGAAGTGAAGGAGCATCCTCTTTTCAGACACCTGAACTTCAAGAGGCTGGAAGCAGGCATGCTGGACCCCCCCTTCAAACCAGACGTAAGTGTCGTTCCTGGGCAAATCAGAGGCCATGGCCCTCTGGGAAGCTCTGCTCCCCATTACCTCTGTCCCATTTGTGAGGATCTTATCCCAGGTGTGCAGGGGCCTGGTAGCTACTTACTAACAGGGTGGTCCCTCTGCTCCCCACTCTCTTTGGGATGTTTCTGGAGCAGTTGCCCTGGCCTCCCCAAGGTGAGGGTAGCTGTTGGAATGAGTGGGATAGGTGGGAAGGGAACAGCCTGGCAAATGGTGGGAGTTCTGGCAGGGCCCTTGGAGCTCAGCTATGCTACTTTGTGATTGCTGCCTCCACTTCTCTCCCAGCCCCAGGCCATCTACTGCAAGGACGTGCTGGACATTGAGCAGTTCTCCACGGTGAAGGGAGTGGAGCTGGAGCCCACAGACAATGACTTTTACCAGAAGTTTGCTACAGGGAGTGTGCCTATCCCGTGGCAGAATGAGGTAGGGGGGCTCATGCACATAGGGCGTCTGCACTGCAGGGGGGGCTGCCTCCCATAGCACAGCACTTGACTAGGTCTGGGCCTTGGAGAAGGGGCCCCAGAGCCCAGTGACCCTGCTCCTCCGTGCAGTGACTGAGTGAAGGGTTCTTGTCAGTGTCTTGTGCCCTGCATGATCAGCCTTGAGGGGGTGGGGGTGGGTAGGGGCTTTTCTGGGCTGTTCCGGTCAGTTGGGCTCCAGCACCCAGGATCCTGTCTGCTGGGGCAGGTTGGTGAGTGTCTCAGGCTGCAGTCATCTCCTTTCTCTCCTAGATGATTGAGAGCGAGTGTTTCAAGGAGCTGAATGTCTTTAGCCTGGATGGCACAGTGCCTCCTGACCTGGACTGGAAAGGACAGCCTTCTCCACAGCCCAAAAAGGGCTTGCTACAACGCCTCTTCAGCAGACAGGTAAACCTCTGGGTTGGGAGTGGGCCCACCGCCCCTCTGCACTGCGACTTCCAGTACATCCACCCCGTCCCCCGCCCAGCAGAATCAATGTCAGGAGCCAGACACTGGGGGGCACCAGAGGAGCAATGTCTCACACGTGGTCACCAGCATGAGTGGGCCGGTTTCCAGGGCAGCTGAGAGCCTCCCTGCCAGGTTCCCTATGGGCTGGAGTCCTCTGCCTTGTCTGCCCGTGCCTGCAGTGTGCACTCCTTTCCGTGGATTTTCAGGCCTGCAGTTGATGGAGCTTTGTACTCCTCAGGAGCTACCAGCCCTGACATCTCCAAGCAAGCTGCTGCGCTGCACAGACATCCGTGTAGCACATGGCCTGATGGGGAGGGGGAATTGTACTCCTGCAGACTTCCTGATCACGCGGGCTCGTGCTGGGCTGATTGAGCTTGCACCTTGCTAGGGGAGCTGCCAGGAAATAGTGACCTGGTCTGGAAGGGGTCCAGCCCCATCTCTTCTCCTGAGCCACACTCCTTGGTCTGAGAACAATGTGAGTCTGTAGCGTAGAGACTTGTCGCTTCCCTCTGCAAGAGGTGGCTCTGTACCTCCAGTCCTCGCACAATTCTGTGCGCCTAGCCCTCTGAAAAGGAAATGCCAGCTGCAGCCAACTGCACTGTTGCCAAGTGATCTCCAAGCCCTAGGTCGGTGCAGTTCAGCTCATGTGAGGCCCTAGTTCAGATCTGCTCGTGTGGACACAGCCACTCCAACCCCTGGAGGGGGGAACTGGAGCAGCAGGACTCAGGCCCCTGCATGCATCTCTGATCTCAGAGTAGATCAACAAGAGCCTGCATCCCTCCAGAGGGTGGGCGATTGTCGGTCTTCTGCTGGAGGTGCACATGCCTTCCCTGTGCAGCTCCAGCCTGTCTGCGGGATGCTACCTATGCTGTGCTGGAGGATGACAAACTCCCTCTCCACCACCCCCTTTGTTAGCTCTTACCCTGCATGTGGTGGTAGTGCCCAGAGGCTGTGCATGCGCCCCATTATGCTGGGTGATGCCAGGGAGATAAGGACGGTGCCCTGAAGAGCTCAGTCTGGTCTGGAACACAGGCCGGGGGGGGTGGGCTGGGGCATGGCGCCCCGGAGTCCTAGGGATGGTGGGTGTTTCTAACTGCATTGGAATGCCCAATCTCCTCTCCTGCCTGTGTTGGCATTGCAGCAGGAGTGGGGGGGCAGGGCCTTGCAGACCAGCTCAGGGAGGGTGTCCCATGCAGAAGGGGGCAGTGGAGAGGAGCAAGCGGAAGGGGGCAGGGTAGGAAACCCGACAAGGGGGATGACACGAGAGGAGGCCAGATGGACATGGAGGAGCAGAGGTAGGCAGGGCCTGGATGGATGAGGACAAGAAACTTGAAGTGGGTGTTGTGCAGGGCTGGGGGGTGGCACAGTCAAAGTTGCGGGTCAGGGAGCTGATCTTGAATGGGTTGGAGGGGCTGCCATGAAAGCTGGGAAGGGAACATCACTGACAGAGGTGCCCAGGGATTGAAGCAGCTGGCTTGGAGAGGGGGAGGGGAGGAAGAAGTGTCTGGGTCAGATCTATCTGTGTAGTTTTGGGGGAAGCTGAGGTGTGTGCCCCCCTCCCAGGCAGAAAGACTCAGTGTGCAGACCTCTGAGTGTCCCCAGCATTAATGGGGTTCCCAGCATGGCTCAGCCTGGAGCAGGGAGATGCTGCTTGGCGCACAGCTCTCAGGTGACAGTGGGGACAGAACCGCTGCAGACTCGCCCTGTGCATATTCTCTGGCACGGAGTAGCCTTGGTTTGTATCCAGGGATGGGCATAGCCCATGCTGCTGCTACTGAGCTCCTGCCTAGCTGCTGTGTGACCTGAACACGAGTGCACATCAGAGCAGCCTGGCCCAGACCCATTCTGAGCTGCCTCCTCTGCTGGTTCCTGCTTTCCCCTCGGAGGCTCTCAGCATGGCTGTTCCATGAGAGCCTGCAGCCAGCGCCGCCTATCCCACTGTCCTGGCACAGGAGTGCTCTGAGCCAGCTCTGGGGCCTGGGAGTGCCTGCAGCTCCCTGTCCCTGGCAGGGGGGCAGGAGCTGTAGCAAAGACGGGGCCCTGCCGGGTTGTGACTCACCGGCCTCTCATGCCACATCTTTTCTCTTTCCAGAGGTGAGCAGCCCCTCTCCTGGCTGCTCTGCTCAGGGAAATACCTGGTGGCCTAGACTCACCTGCGGACATGGCAAGACCTGGGGAAGAGGAGTCTTGTCCTTCAGTGCCTAACTCCCACCCTCCCCACTCCAGCAGAGCAGATGCTGCTTGTGTGTGTTAATCACCCCGTGAGCCACTAACCCTGCTTCCCTGCACTCTGGCTGCCTTGCCCGAGCGTGAGAGGGGGCTTTGCCACTGCTGTCTGCTCAGTCAAAGCTTCCCTGCATTACCACTGCTGTGGGCCCTGCTCCCAGCAAGGGGCTCCGGGAAGCCAAAGGCACCTGCTGAACCCTAACCTCCATCCTGGGCTCTGAGTCTTGCCAGGCCAGGTGCTCTGTAGGGTTTGGTATATTTGTATAGGTCTATGTACTGAGGGCACGAGGATTGATTGTGCTGGGCTTGGAGAGCCACCTTGCCCAGATTCCTGCCCTCTCCCTGCTGAGGGAGCCGGCTGCTTGTTGGCCCCCCGTGATCCAGGGTCTCTGTGCTGTGTGGGGTGCAGACATTGGGTCAGCCGTGAGCTGGCTGCTGTGTCTCTTCTGCACCTCAATGGTTTTCAGTCTGGGCAAGGCCAGTATAGGATTGTTCCTCCCCTCAAGGGCATGTCCCCTGGGAGAGGGTCCTGCTGGAAGGACTCCCTTGTCTGTTCCCCTCCCAAGGGTGTTAGCTGTCTTCCCCTGGCTCCAAGTCCCTTCTCTCGCAGGCGGGGTCCCCGCCCTGCTCAGGGCAGCTGGGGGGTGTTGTTTTGTACCGTGCTCACCCTCTGCTTGCTGTGCTCCTCTCTCCCTCTCCTCCCTCTTGTTGCCCTTCTGACTTCAGGACTGTTGTGGAAACTGCAGCGACAGTGAGGAAGAGCCCAGCCGGCTGTAGAGCCCAGCCTGTTCTCCGGGCCTGGACCCTCTTGCCTCTCCTAGGCACCCAGCCATGCAGTGCGCCAGCCTGATGGACAAGGTAGCAGCTGCCCTGCCACATGGGATTTGTTTACAGTTTTGCACATTTCTATTTTGAGACACTCGACATACAGACCCAGAAGGATGCTCTGGGCTGTGAGCAGCAAGCCCCGCACCAGGGAGCACTGCAGCAGGGCCTCGCTGTGCTTGGGGAAAGCACATGGCTGGGAAGGCCTGGATGCTTCCAAATCTGCTGCTTGGGATTGCTCATCTGCCGCCGCTGCTGCTCCCCTTCTCAGCCCCGCTGCTCCCCTCCACCGGGAAGGGAGGGATCCCCCAGCGCATGGTGGGGTTGCCAGGGCGGGAGCCGGCAGGAGCAGGTCCAGTGACACATTCCAGTATCTGGCCAGTCTCTCAAGCCCCAGGTTTGAGATATTTATATAGGTCTGTATGTATGATATATCATGCATAGGTTTTTAAGTTCTTGGGGGAGGGGATCCTTCTGCATTATTCCTCCCCCTCCCATGGACTCTGGGCACAGCACTTCCCACAATGGTGGAGCTGCTGTGCCTGCTCTTCCCTTGAAGTCTTGGTCAGGGGCCCCTTGGCCACTTCTGGCACCTTAACGTGTCTAAAGCATCTTCCCTAGGATCCTCTGGGACTGCTCCCAAGGCAGCTTGTCCTCCTGGGGGCGTGAAGCTGCTGCTCCTGCAGCACAGGCTAGAGGGGAGGTCCATTGTGTACACATTCCCATAGCCCTTTGGGCACAGGAAAGCACCATGCCAAAGCATTTACCACTAAAAAGCCCAACTGTGGGACCAGTCAATGCTTTGCCTCACTCCCTTTTCCCTGCTGGGCACCTTTCCTCCTTGCCCACCCTGGCACTCACTGCCTTTGGACCCTCTGCTGGCAGCCAGGATCACCCCAGCTGTTTGAGGCTGCAGTCCAGCATCCGCTGCTCTCTGCAATGAGGCGGGATGTGGCCTTTCCCAAATAGCTGCAAGCCAGGCCAGCTTCTGGATTCTGCATGTGGTGTGGGATAACCAACCATCTGCCCTGGCTGCTTCTGAGAGCTGTCACAGACAGTTTGGGTAGTCCCCTGGAGGAGCTGCAGCAGAAGTCCAGCTCGCTATGCGGGCTGGCACAGGCCATCGGTGCCCAACGTGTGTTACCATCATAGCTTTCGCTTTGTGCAGCCTCCATAGGAATGTGGCAGTGGAGCCAAGCCTGCTGTCTGTGTCTAGCTGTAGTGTCTGCAGCTCCGCCCTGCTCGGAACGGCCCCACTCAGGCACGCCACCTCCAGGCTGGGCCCAGCTGGCTGCTGAGCCCCAGGGACCTGTGCCAAAGGCTGAGTGCACCTCACACTTTCTCCATGGGAATCTCTTCCATTCAGCAGCCGGCAGCATCTGGAAATCTTGTGCCTTCAGGGGAATCAAAGGAGAGGGGCTCAGATCCCAACTGGAGCCTTGCATGGCCCTATGAGGCTGCTTCAGCCCTCGGCCATGCTTTCGGGTCCATCCATTTGTTCGTGTCCTGTACAGTGCACACTTGTTCCTAGCGATAGTGGGACTCTTCCCCGTGCACTGGGCTGGCTGCTCCCCGGTCAGACCTGTGGTATCATTTGCTTGCATTGCACTGATGATGGGAATATTTAAAGAATTTTTAACCTTTTTGTTTAATGTAAGTTTTGTCATGTCTGTTGCTGCTGTGCAGAGGTGAATACAGTGAGCACAACACACTGCCCACTGCCTCCTCCTTCTCCCGCCGTTTCTGCCTAGCAGCCTGGGACGCAAACCTGCTCAGGGAGACCTGTGCTGCTCTGCCCAGGAGCAGTAAATTAGCTCCCTGACTTTCACAATAAGCCAAAAATCCAGCTAATCCTCTTTCAGAATAAAGCCAAAAAAGCTAATAAGAGCCATAAGACTGTATGTGACTAGATCCCTGGGGTGCAGTCTGGGCCTATGATGGGCCAGCTGTCCACCTCTGACTCTCTGCCCTGCTTGCCAGGAGCCAATCACAATAAAGAAGCACCAAGCTGCAAGCCAAAAACTAGTCAACGCATAACTCACAAGCCAATTAAGCCCAAAACAAGCCCAATTTCTGTGTATTTTTTCATGGGTTTGTCCTGTCTACCTAGGAGCCTAGGATCAGCCCAGCCAAGCCACTGGGTTCTAGGCTGCCAGCTGAGCCATGGGCATGCAGAGGAGTGAAAGGACTCGCCTCTCCTGGGCCAGGGTGACTCCTCTAAATTTTGCCCTTCCACAGGCCTGGATCAGGCTTCTGCTGCAAACACTGAGAGGCCTCCCTGGTGTTAGAGAGCTTATACCTTCACTCTCACCCTTCCTGGTCCTTCTCACGTGAAAAGAGAGCAACGAGACCCGAAGTCCGAAGGCACAAACAATTCAATGTTTATTTGGGTGAACTTCCAACAAGCTTAAATTCAAGTTCCTTTTCCTTAATTTCAAATCCCAACTTACTTCCTGTTTGCCCCTAATTTATCTAGTAATATTCTTAGCTCTACCTTAACCAGTCATTCTACTCAAATTTACCTAACCAATCCTAACGTAACATGATTAGCTGCCCAATTATATCCCACCACCTTAATTAGTTTACACCCAGCAAAATTAATTATACAGCAGACAGAAACAATCACAGAACCAGACAGAGACCATGCAAATAAACATACAGAACAATACAGAAGTGAGGATTTCACAATTACATCTATAAAGACATAAGGGTTTCCCAACTGTGTCTATTGATTAAGTGAGTTCTTGCCAGACAGAAAACTATCAAACTAAATTTCCTTTTACATGTTTTAGGCTCTTCCCTTTCTTTGCAGGTGATAGATTGAATCACCTTCCTAACAGCCCCAGACTGCCTTATTTCAATATGACTAGTTTGGAATGTGAGGATGTGACCATACATTTCCCAGTTTATGGCTGGCCTCTGCTGCTTACCTGAAGAACCAGGCCTCACACTGTCACAGTAAGAGAAGGCCATTACACAGGCAGACAGTGATTTTTGATTCTTTTATATCTCTGTAGCTAAGTGATAAGAATACACCTAAATTCTTAAAATATAGGCCTCTGCAGACAGGTCTGAATATCCACCTGCCAGTCATGTTCGTCTCCCTGCTGCACCCATGCTCCCCAGGAATCCTGGGTGTAGCTCTGCCGGTGGGGCCTGGCTCTCACATTGCCCAAGCTCTGTGCATTGGGTGATGCCAATCCCAAACCAGGATCCCTTCTTCCTCCATCTGAGTCAATCTCTAGCAGCTCATCTGCAACTTCCCCTCACTGGGGGCCTTGGGACTGATTTTTGGGTGCTCCCAGCCAGCTTGTCTGAGCTGCATGCGGGGCTCTCAGGTGCTTAGCCCCGTCCAACCAGTAGGGAGTGTTGGCCACTCCATGGAAAGGAAGGCGGCTGAAAGGGGGTAGTGGCTTGATCGCCAGAGGAGTAAGTGGGACTGGCATCCCTAGGGTTGTGGAGGGAGAACACAGTGGCTGGCTTACCCTCAGCACAGGGCCCAAAACCACAAGGAAACTGGATGTGCAGATGTTCTCCTATCTCTGGGGCAGAGAAGGGTCTTGCACACTGGCACCCAGGCAGAGAAAGTGTTTCTCCCTGGGAACCCCCTCCAATAGCCCCCGTCAAATCCTTCTGCTGGACCGGTGCCATCTGGACAGTGGGAATGGCTGGGTGCTAGTACTGCCTGGCTGAAGGGGGACTTGCCCCTGTGCTGGAAACTGAAGGCATGCTCCTGCTGAGGCCCTAGAAAAGGGAATCTAACCTGTGCCCTGCAGCCTGGATAGCTCAGTGGTTTGAGCATTGGCCTGCTAAACCCAGGGTTGTGAGTTCAGCCCTTGAGGGGGGTCATTTAGGGAACTGGGGCAAAATCAGTACTTGGTCCTGCTAGTGAAGGCAGGAGCTGGACTCGATGACCTTTCAGGGTCCCTTCCAGTCCTAGGAGATAGGTATGTCTCTAGCAGGGGAGAGTGGCTGCATACCAGGTTTTGCTCTGAATCAGTGCCCTTGTGGATGTTCAGCTGTAACACCCACCTCTGCTATCTGATGTGCTCCAGCCCCTCTCAATGTGCTGGAGCTGGGATTACCTATCTACAAGCACAGGCTAGGCCTCCATCAGCTGCAGTGCTAGTCAGGATCAGCAAATGAGTTTGAAAAGCAGTTCCAGGGCCCGTGCAGGGTGCCCTCATTCTGCCTTCCATGCACTGCCCCCTCTGCCTCCCACCAGCCTTTACACTCCCCACATCCACTTGCTCTTTAATCCCTCCTGCCCTCAGTGCATCCCCTCCCTCCACAACTGCTGAAGTCTGTTTTTTTACTGGTGCATTTTCTTACATTTAGAAGCTGCTTGTCCATACCCATTGCTGTGGCAGCCCCATGTGCAGGGGGAAGTGCAGACCCGGCTCGATCAAAGTGCTGTCAGGTACACCAAGGAAATGCTGAGGCTGTGAACAATGGTGTTTAACTCCTCCTGTGGTGCTGGTGCAGGCATTGGGGCTTGTCAGCCAGGTACTTGGTGTCCTTTTAGTGGCTCCTAGCGGGAGCCACTTGCCTTGCCCTGGCATCTGCTCTGTCAAGCTGTGGTCTATGGGGGTGTCATAGCTTTCCTACTCAGATCTGAACCTTAGAGTTCAGAAAATAAGATGCTAGCATGAAACCTCCAAGCTTAATTACCAGCTTAGATCTGATAGCGCTGCCACCAGACAGGAATTTCAGTGCCGTGCCTCACTTGTCTCCCCAAACCTTCCTGGGGGACCCCAAGACTCAGATGCCCTGAGTCTCACAACAAAGGGAAATAACCCACTTCCCTTCTCCCTCTTTACCCTCCCAGGCTTCCCCTCCCTGGGTTCCCTGGAAGATTACTGTACTTAAACTCCTTGAATTACAAAACAGAGAGGACAATTCACATTCCCCCTCCTCCTTTTCCCTCCCACCAATTCCCTGGTGAGCTGCAGGCTCAATCCCCTTGAGTCCCCACTAGGAAAAAATCAACAGGTCTTTAAAAATAAGCTTTATATAAAAGAAAGAAAAGACATAAAAATGGTCTCTGTTTATCAAGGTGACAATATACAGGGTTATTGACTTAAAAAAACAATGAATATAACAGCCTATTCAAAAGAAATACATTTAAAACATTCCAGCAACTACACACATGTAAATACAGAAAACAAAATAAGCCTGTCTTTCTACCTTTGTACTTACACTTGGAAACAGAAGATTAGAAAACCTGGAGATAGAGAGATCCTCTCTCAGAGCCGAGAGAGCACAGAACAGAACAAAGAACACACACCAAAACTTCTCTCCTGAGCTTTGAAAAATCCGGTTTCCTGATTGGTCCTCTGGTCAGGTGTTTGGTTCCCTTTGTTAACCCTTTACAGGTAAAAGAAACATTAACCCTTAGCTATTTGTTTATGACGGGGGTTGTGTACGAAGGCCAGGGTTTGTTGCAGCGCTTTAGCAATTACTGGAGCCATTCTAGTGTTGCTTTCCTCCCTGGCATGTTTGGGCTGCACATGCTGCAGGCTGGTGTGACAGCAGGGGGCTGGGGTATGTTGGGTGTGTTTTAAGGGGGTGGGAGGGGTAAGTTAAATCAGTTTTGCACTGCCAGCTGAAGTGGGCTGCATTTGTCCCTTTTTCTAGTTGGATTCCAGACACTTGGAATGAGCCACAAGCATATTCTCCTAGCCACTGCTCCAGCGTGTGCCCCCTCAGGGTGTTACTAGGCTTCTACTTGGAACCACTGGCTAAAAGCACTGTTCCTAGGTGCTGGAACAAGCCTCATAGCTGCTGCCCTCCCACTACTAGGGCACACTGATGGTGGGAGCTGTGTCTCTCCCCTCTGTTTGCTGGAGATCAAATCCTCTGTTCCTAAGGAGAAATAGGCACTGTGGGTGGGTCCCAGCCCCAGCCCCAGCCCCACTCCAGGCTGTGATGAAGTGGTGCAGAGAGCTGCCTGGGCACATGGGGAACTTCTGTGTGCAGAGGGCAGGGCAGGCCGAGCCCTTTCTCACAGAGTCCCAGCTCCCCCCTTCAGATATTTCTGAGAGCTGGCACTGGAGTCAGTAGCCAGCTCCAAGGCTGGTTCTGCCTTCCGTGAGTTGGGGGTGGGGTTTCCAGTGGGGGGGGGGTGCACGTCACTGGGCCAGGTCAGAGTAGTTGATGTGAGCCTGTGGAGGAACGGCACCTGCCTGGAAAGAACACTGCCCCCACTGTCACCTGATGATAACCTGGGGTGGACAAGTGCCAGAGGCTGTCCCCCACTTGCTTTGTGCCTCACATGGTGCCCTTCAGGGGGCAGGACCCTGCATGCCTCGGGCACCATGGCATGCCCCTTTTCTGGCTGTTGGCAGGGAGCGCAGCGTTATTCTCTGACAACTTCACCTGCTGTTGCATTCCAATCGCAACCCATCATTCTGGTTCTGACATCACCTTGGATGCTGGGGTGATGGGTGTGACATCACATGCAAAGGATTAGGGTTTCCTGTTAGGGTTGTAAGCAGCAAAGCTCCTGTTTCCAGGCCTGTGTTATGCCTGAGCTGGGGGTGGCAGCAGGTTTTCAGTGCTGAAGCCAGAGTTTGAGGCTGTTCCCATGGGAATGGGCTGAGTGACTCCATTATTAGAGCATGGATCTACCCATGCCAGATGCCCAGTAACTTCACAACAGGTCCTGCCTGCTGAGGGGTGGGTTGTTGTTTTTTTTTTTTGGGGGGGGGGGGGGGAGAGACCTGCAAGCAGAGAGTTTTTGAGGTGAGCAAGGCTGTGTGGCTACAGCATAGGGAAGGAAGGAGAGTTTGAGGGAGATAGGACTTTTTAATATCATCTCTCATAACTCAGCGTAGTAATGGCACCTCTGGCTCCTGGCTCCATGCTGTTGCATTCAAGGTGGAGGCGTGGGACTAGGTGGTTGGTGAGATGCCAGTATTGAAAGGCTGGACAGTTTAATTTTTGGAGCTACTTGCTAGCAACTTGGGAGCATGTGCAAATCTCCAGGCTCCTCGCAGCCTCGCTGAGCTCTGCCAGGCGGAGGCTGTGCTCTGTGAATTTTAAGAAGATTCAAGACCCAATTTCCAAATTGTTGTTCAGCAGTAATAGCAAGAGAGAGAGGAAGCGTTTGGCTACCAAATGTGACACTTAGAGCCCCTTTCCATACAGGAAATTACTTGCTATCTGCTGAGAGCAGCACTGGTTTTCTTGGCAATTTTTTTTTTTAAGGAAATTCCCCAATAAAAACTTTGAAGCACAGTTGCAAATTACTCTTTGCCAAGAACTCCTTGTCCTTCGTTACACCCAAAAGCCCTGGGCTTCCAAGTTGCAGTTACATTTAAATACAAAAAACTGAAAACTCTTGGAAATGCTTCACTGAGGGACCAGGAACGGAATCGACCCTAGATGGTGCCTATCTGCCAGTGAGCACTTCCCCGTGGGTGACAGCAGTCTATCTCCTGTGTTGACCCAAGTGGTTAGCCCGTTCTATGCGCTGCAGGTCATTTCCAATGACCAGGAGAGAGTGATGATGGCATCAGGTGTTTGTTTTCAATGTCCTGTTTCCCTAACACAGGAGGAATCAATCAGGTGTTAGCTTCTTTGCTCATAGTTTAAAGGCTCTTTTAACTAGCACTTGGCCCAAAAGCTCTTGCTCTTACATGACCATGCTGACCATGCTGCTTTTCTGCCTTCTCTCAGCTTCTCTGGGCTTTCTTGCTGTTTCTATCACAGAGACACAAACCTTCACCAAACATAGCCCCTGAAATTTCCTCTGCCTGTTGGTTCAGATCCTGGGTTACATGAAGGAGTTTAATGCTTTTTACAACTATCTTAAATTGTTGGTCCCAGGCTGAGAGAGAAGGTGGGTGAGGTAGTACCTTTAATTGGACCTTCTTTTGGTGGCAGGGACACGCTTTTGAGCTGCACAGAGCTTTTCTCAGGTCTGTCTTCCAGCCCTGAGGAAGAGTGCTGTGAAATTTGAAAGCTTGTCCCCTCCACCACCAGAAGCTAGTCTAGTAAATGCTATTCGCCTTCTGTCTCAGCTATCTTTAATGAAGGGTGATGGTTACACCCCCTGCTTTTAAACATGTTTAACCAAACTCATAACATCCATCACCTCAAGGCATCGGGCTCCACATCATGCTGCAGTCAGAAATGCCTGTCTCCACTTTCTCCCTCTCGTCAGAGAGAAGTCTGGCAAGATCTTGCCAATGTGGCATGTGTGTTTCACATCAAGTGGCAGGTGGCACAGGATCCCCTCTGGCTGGTGAGGCAATACAGTTATGGAATGGGTGCATAGACCATGGTGTTCACATTTCAGCAATGTGCATTCCTGGAGTACACACCGCCACACCGATGTTCACATGTTCACAGCAGACGCTTCTCCCAGGACAGAGAAGGGGAGATGGACACACACACACACACGAACATGGGAATGTCCTGAGGTGGATCTGCTTGATTCAGCCACAAACAGGCAGTGTCATCTGTTCTGTTCCAGGGGGCCTAGCCCTTCAGTCTTTGGCAGATGCATTTCTGGATGAAGGGCCTGTATTACACGTTTCCCCCAATATCTCTAATTCTAAAAGTGAGGAAAAAGATCAGGCAAGACAAATCCAGGGTTGTCCCGATAGTCCCTGCATGGCTGAGGGAAGTCTGTATCCTGATTTGTTTTGATTGTCTCCTTGTCCAGCAGTCTTCCATGCTGCCCTCATCTTCTCTCTCAAGATGTGGCCTGAGCACCTCATCCCAGCCTAAAGAGTGTAGGCCTGGCTAGCTGCTTAAGTATTTTAAACAGTCTGTAATGTGTTCTTTCCCTAGTTTGGTTTGCATTCTCCCCTTGTCGTCGTTTAGGGCGACCAGGTACTCAGGACAAGTAACTTTTTTAGTGAGGACTGAATCAAAATAGGCATGAAACGCTGCAGACTTCCTAAAGTGATCTGTTATAGTTCTTCCCCACTGAGTAAAGGACACATGCTTTGTCTTTCTCTTGCTTCTAATGTAGTTAAAGAACCTCTTCTTATGGCCTTTTGTGTTCTTAGCTAGGTGTAACTCATTTTGTACCTTAGCTTTTCTGATTTTTTCCCCCTATATGCTTCTACTAGTCTTTGGTATGCCTCCTTAGCAATTTGCCCATGTTTCCACATTTTGTAGGATTTCTTTTTGCTTTTCAGGCCATCAAAGAACTCCTGGGGGTGCTGTATTGGCCTCCTTATGTTTCTTTTGCATCACAATTGGTGGCAGTTGTGCATTTAATAATGATGATTCCCTGTTTACAATTATATGTTGAGACCTTTCAGTTAGATGACTATATCATCTGCTTCCCCCTCCACTATAGACCAGCAGTATGTATTGAAGACGTCTTTACTGCATCATTATTGACAATTCCACCATGCACCAATCCCAGTGTTCGGATTTTCATCATTTTGTTCCTAATGTACTTTACAAACTCCTTATTGACCGTAATGCTGCTGGCCTTAGATTTTTGCCTTGTGTCCTTTTGATTCTCTTCTCAACTTCCTGCAGTTCCTAGCATCTGATCTGTATTCATTACCCTCCACTTCCCCTTTCTCCCCATTGTTAGAGATGGGAGGTTGTTTCTATAGCTGCTTTCACTTTCCCTATAAGCCAGATTTTTTTTTCCCTCTCTTTCTTTCTCAGGTGAGACTTTTTTGGTTTTTAGGCATCTAGTGAAATCTAATCCCATCCAAATCTGCTTAGAGTCACATCCCAGGCTGATTTCTTTTCAACTACGGTGGAGGGGCTTTTTTACCCAAGCCCCTGAGGAATGCCTGTTGTCTTTTGTGAAATATGCTGATTAACACGGACTCTTCCCTTTGTATTTTACTGTGGAACTCATTACTGTCAAACTCTTCCAGCCACAGGAGGATGCCACTCAATTGCCTCCCTTTCCCTCTGATACAGCCCTACTACTCACGTGTTGGCACCTGGATGCCCTGGTGCGTGGTGCCCTTCTTTAGCCAGATGGCAAAGTCCCTGAGTCCATTTCTTCTTGATGCATTCTGGGAACAAGGCTATCTTTAACGTATTCAGAACTGAGCAGCCCACTCTGCTGTAATACCTGCTGTAGCAGGGGAGATGTGGCTGCCTGGGGCAGGGGCCATTGCTCTGCCCATAAAGCCGCCTGCAGCCCCCAGCCTGGTATGGCTGTATCTTGCTCCAGCGCTGGGGGGGTCAGGGAGATATGCTTTGACCCTTGCGTATGTGGGTTCTAAGCTGGAATTCCTTCTCTTTCCAGAGTTTGCAAGAGCAGCACCTGCATGGCAGGCGTCCTGGCAGAGCTTGTGCTGGGCTGGCCCCATTCCTTTGGCTGTGGCTGGGAGTGGGGGAAACGGGCCACTCACAGGAAGGCTCGTGCTGCTTGCAGCCTGATGTGTCTGGCTTAGGTAGTACTGGGTCTGGCTGGGGAGGGGATGGACCCTCTGCCTGCTGCTAGCTGGTGCTGGCAATCTCCAGGGTCCTGTCCCTTCAGAGCTTCTTGCTGCTCTGCTCAGTCCCTGTCTGTCACAGCTGCACATGCCTGAGAACAGCAAGCGCCATTTGTTATCTTGGGAACTGTTGCCATGGGAACAGGCAAAGGTAGTGCTTTCTCGCCAGGAAAAGGAGCATCTTCTGCTAAAATCCCAGGAATTTTCTCTGCTGCAGCCTGAAGAACCAAATCCCCCAGTCCTGCAGGAGGGGCCCTGCCCCCTCGCGGCCACCTTCCCCAACAGCTGTCCAGCCCAAATGGAGTCTCTGAGTGCCCTCAGGGGCTACGCACCCTGTTGTGCCTGGGAGCTGAGACGATGCCAAGCCATGGCTGGGGCTGGTTCTCCACTCCATCTCTGGCTCCTTGGGAAAAGCCACGTGGGTTCGATCTGGGAGCAGGGCTGCCCTGGCATCAGCCCCTTGCAGGCTGCTGCCTGGCTGAGAAGAGCAGGGTTGCCTAGCTAATGGGTTTGGGCAGCCTGAGTGTTCATGGCTGAGCTGAGCACTAGGAGCAGCGGGCAGGAGCCTGGGCTAGGGGACTGCACCCCCCTTTCCCTTCCATAAGCCAGGGAGGCAACATAACAAAGCAGTTTTCAGGGATGAGTGACGCTCTCAGCTGTTGCTAGGATAACAGCTCCTCCCCAACCGTGTGGCTGGCAGCAGCTTTTTGACTCTTTCCACCCTCCACTTTCTGGGCTTATTTGGGGGAGTTGGAGTCTGTGCTGCCGCTCTGCCTTGCAATGATGGACGTGTTCTTGGCCTGGCCATGGAGGGTTCTGGCCAGCTCTAGCCCTGGTCTCTTGCCCACCAGCCCAGAGCAGCCTTGGAGTAGGTGAATAACCCTGCCTGGAACAGAGGCAGTGAGTTCCTCCCACCTTGCATCACTGCTGGCTGGGCCATGCCGCAGCTCAGGAAAACCGTGCTTGCTGGCAGCCTTGCAACTGGGCCAGGCTAGGCTCCAGCATGGGAGACCGCTCTGAGATTCCATCTCAGCAGCCAAATTCCCCATTCTAGTGAGGGAGAGCCAGGCAAGGGCCAGAGCAGTGTTGTGGGAGGAGGGCCCTGGAGCCCTGCTTGGGCTGGTGGTTTCAGAGCAGTGGAGCTGCTGTTGCAGAGAGAGCTGGCTGCAGCAGCTAGGCAGTCAGGACTGAGCTTAGCTGCTGCTGGCAATGGGCCCCGTGTCCCCCTGACTTGAGCCAGGCTTTCTTCAGGGGAAGGGGAAATCCAGCTCTGGCCGGGGCATATGCCAATCCAATAAGCTGCTCTCCCACTGCCCAGGCCCTGGAAGTGGCAGCGTGAGTCCCATTCCAGGGGGCAAGGCCTGGTTCACAAAGGAGCTGAGTCAGAGGAAGGGCTCTCCTGCCCCCTCCCCCCCCCAATAATGCATCTGCCAATACCCATCCATGGCACCTGCGCCTCCCCTCTGGCCTGAAGAAGAGAGAGCCAGGCACTCACCGTTGTCCCAAGTGCCTCCAGCCCCTTGCCCTGCATGACCTGTCCCATGCCCCTGCCCTCAGAAATATTCTAATGGTTCCTGTAAGTCACAGAACCAGCCAGAGAGTCCGCATGGAGAGACACCACAGTAACTGCTGGGGCATGACCCCAGGCAGCTCCCCTGGCCCGGGAGCAGAGGGCAGGGAGCGCAGCCACCTGCAGTACAACACGGCAGAAGCCCAGGCCAATGCAATTTGCAGCAGAAGGTCCTGGAGGGAACAGGATGGAGGGGACAGCCAGTCACCCTGGGAGGACCGGGTCAGTTCTTGGCCCTTCCTGAGCAACCATGGAACTTACACTACAGCTCCTGGGCTGACTTGGGGCCAGACACTCTGGCCTGGCAAGGAGAGGGCAAGGGGTTGGTAGCTTACTGACAGGCCAACCAACATGGGAGTAGCAAGGGGCTGATGTAGAAAGGGAACAGCCAGGCAGCTGTAATGGCTTGGGGCTGGAGGGCTCTGCCCCTGGGGTGGTTAAATGTTCTGGCCTGAGTCCAAGGAAGCCTGGGACTGGGAGCCTCAGCCAGCAGACTGTCATTTAGGGGGGACTTGTGAGGCAGTCTCCATGGCTGACACCAGTGAGGCAGGGGCACTGGGGCAGCTGGCAGAGAGATGAGGCCTCCTGGAGAATACCCCAGCTGCAGGGCAGCCTTGCACCACAGCTGGTCCCGAATGGGGCTGGACCGAGAGGGTCACACACAGGCAGCAAGGGCACAAGGTGGGGCTGCTCGAGCCAGCCCCAGCACAGGGAGACCAAGCTGGCCCCACTCTGTCCCTGGGCCAGGGCAAGCATCTCAGCACACAGGCTCAGGCTCACAGGGGCTGGGCATGTGTCAGGCAGTCCCAAGCCGCTGGGCCCGTTTGCTGGGGAGTACCAGCCCGTGCCTGTATAGCCGCAGGCTGGGCAGCGGGACCTCACCAGCTGGCTAGAGATCTCATAGGCTCTCTGGGGCGAGCCCCCTTCCCAAATCTCTGCCCCCTGACTCCCCGAGTCCCCTCTACCACCATCCATGCAGGCCCATCTCTGCCGCCTTGCCCCGGGGGGTGGGGCATCGCTCTTGCCTGGGGATAACGCCTCTGGAATGTGAGTCCCACAGGGGCCAGTGGCTGTTTAAATTACCCTGCTCACTCCCGGGGCCCTGTGAGAGGAGAACGACACATTCAGTTGTGTCCCCCCCCCCCCCCCCCCCCGCTCCCCTAAGTTTCCTGTGTGGCAGCTTCCCAGCAGGTTATCAATTGCCAGTATTTCTGCTGTCCCTCCCCCTATTGCCACGTGCTGCTCCTGCCCTCTGCCTTGGAGCTGCTCCCGGGAGCCTCCTGCTTGTTGTGCAGGGGGGGAGATAAGAGGGAGGCTAATGTCACAGTGTCCCCCTCCCCTCTGCTTACCCCATCTATATAGAGCAAGGACATCTGGGACACAACAGGGCTCAGGACAGAGGGAGCTTGCTGGCAGCAGCTGCTGTCTCAATTTGCTGATCTACTTAAAAAGGCAATGTACTTAGAGTGGGGTCAACATACTTAGAGGGGCAATCTGCATCTCTCTCTCTCACAGGGTGCATGTCTCTGTCTGCCATTCTCTCGCCCTTCCCTCCATTTGTGCTGCCTTGTAGCATGTGAGGCTACATTAACAACAGCTGGGGCTCAGCTGAGTGCTAGTTCATCATTTAGCAGGAAATATCCCACCCTCTGATTCCACCACCTCCACCAAACTTCACAAACATCACTGCTGTCTACAGTATTAAATGGTTTGTTTAAAATTTATAGTGTGTGTGTGTGTGTGTGTGTGTGTGTGTGTG
>NC_133775.1:111240213-111258881 GCF_003597395.2 Chelonoidis abingdonii | reverse complement strand
GGGATTTGGGGGGGGGCTGGCTCCCTTGGAGCTCGGGGGGGCGCCGGCTCCCTGGAGGCTCGGGGGGGCCGCCCGGATTGGGGGCTGGGGGGGGGGGGGCTCCTGGAGGCTCGGGCGCGCGTGCGGAGACCGCCGGGCCCCGGCGAGTGGAGACGTGCCCGACCCGGCAGGGGGGGGGGGGGGGGCGTTTCTCGTCTGTGTCCTCAGCCCCCGCTCGCCCCCGGCTCGTGCCGTCCCCGCGTCAGCCCAGGACCCGATAACGCCGCCCGCACCGCAGCCGGCACGCGCGGGGGCGCCTCCGTAGACGGGCGCGCGCATAACACCCCGCAGCCCCGTTACCGGAATCGCCGAGCCTCAGTCGTCGGGCGGCCCCGATCCCGCCGGCAGCCGCGCGCCGTGGAGCGCCGCGCTCAGGCAGGGCGGCCCGCCGGGCGGCGTGGCCCGCGCCCCGCCATGGAGGCGCCCCCGGGCCCCTTTGTCTGCGAGCGCTCCCCGGCTCTGCCTGGGCTTCTGCTCGGCGCTCGCCGGGCCCCGACCGCCGCTGGCCCTCCCCCGGACCGCTCCCCCGCTGCCGGGGTGGGAAGCGGCGGCTGCGCCCACCCCCCGAACGGCCCGGGAGCCCGCAGACTGGCACTGCCCGCCGGTTCAGGACCTACCCGCGCTGCTTGGAGCGCGAACCCAGGCGTTCCGGGTTCCCAGCCTCCCCCCAACTGCTCTCCCAGAGCCGAGGAGAGAACCCAGGAGTCCGGGCTTCAGCCCCCTCCCCCCAACCGGGGACACCGCTTCCCTCCGGAGAGCCGGGGAGAGACCCCAAGTGCCTGCCACCCCCCCTTCCATTTATTTGCCACCTACAGTCCTCCAAGCAGAGCCCTCACCGGCGCGGCTTTGGAGAGCAGGGCTCTGGGTTCAGAGGTTTCCTGTACCAGTGATTAAGGGGAAACTCTGCCCGCTAGAGGCTCCAGGGAGGAAGAGGCCCCAGGGCGTGGCCTGGAGTGAGGCAGGACGGGGCAGTGGGAGTGACCCGGGGGGGGGGGGGGTGAATGTGCATGAGGATGCACTGCCCATGTTGTGGCATAGATGTGTGCCAGGTAGGCGAGGCTCCAGGATCGGGGTGTCAGGAGCTGGCATTGGGCTGTCTCTCAGCAGCTACTTTGCTCTGGGCAAGGCCTGGCGGGGCCGGAGCTTGGGGGGCGGGCCATGGGCAGAGCCTGCTGCTACCTCCCCCTGTGCTCGCTGCAGACTACAGCGGCCAACCTGACTGCAGCGCCTAGCCCGGGGGGGGGGGACCATGCAAGGAACACCTGCATCGCTGGCAGCCAGTCTGCGCTGTTGCATGTGACAGCACGGGGGGGGGGGGGGGGGGGGGGGGGGGGGACACAACCTGAAGTGTCGTTTCTCCATTCTCACAGGCCCCGGGAGTGAGAAGGGTAATTTAAACAGCCACTTGCCCCTGTGGGGACTCACATTCCAGAGGCGTTATCCCCCCAGGCAAGAGCGATGCCCCACCCCCGAGGCAAGGCGGCAGAGATGGGCCTGCATGGATGGTGGTCGAGGGACTCGGGAGTCGGGGGCAGAGATTTGGGAAGGCGGCTCGCCCCAGAGAGCCTATGAGATCTCTAAGCCAGCTGGTGAGTCCCGCTGCCCAGCCTGCGGCTATACAGGCACGGGCTTGGTAACTACACAGCACGGGCCCAGCGGTGGGACTTGTGACACATGCCCAGCCCCTGTGAGCCTGAGTGGTGCTGAGATGTTGCCCTGGCCCAGGGACAGGAGTGGGGCCAGCTTGGTCTCCCCTGTGGCTGGGCTGGCTGCGAGCAAGACCCACCTTGTGCCCTTTGCTGCCTTTGTGTGACCCTCTCACGGTCCAGCCCATTCGGGACGGCACTGTGGTGCAGGCTGCCCTTGCAGCTGGGGTAAATTCCTCCAGGAGGCCTCCACTCTCTGCCAGCTGCCCCAGTGCCACCTGCCTCACTGGTGTCAGCCCATGGAGACTGCTCACAAGTCCACGTAAATGACAGTCTAGCTGGCTGAGGCTCCCAGTCCCAGGCTCCTTGACTCAGGCCAGAACATTTAACCACCAGCCACGGGGCAGAGCCCTCAGCCAAGCCATTACAGCTGCCTGGCTCGTTCCTTCTAACATTCAGCCCCTTGCTACTCCCCATGTTGGTTGGCCTGTCAGTAAGTAACAACCCATTGCCCTCTCCTTGCCAGGCCAAGTGGTTGGCCCCAAAGTCAGCCAGGAGCTGTAGTGTAAGTTCCAGGTTGTCAGGAAGGGCAGAACTGGACACCGTCCTGCCCAGGGTGACTGGTGTCCCCTCATCCTGTTCTCCAGGACCTTCCTGCAAATTGCATTGGCTGGGCTTTCTGCCAGTGTTTATGCAGTGGCTGCGCATCCCTGCCCTCTGCTCCCGGCCAGGGGACTGCCTGGGGTCATGCCCCAGCAGTTACTGCTGGTGTCTTCCATGCGGACCTCATCTGGCTGGTTCTGGTGACTTACAAGGACCATTAGAATATTTCTGAGGCAGGGGCATGATCAGGTCATGCAGGCAAGGGGCTGGAGGCACATGGGACAACGGTGATCCTGGCTCTCTCTTCTTCAGGCCCCAGAGGGGAGGCGCAAGTGCCCATGGATGGGTATTAGGCAGATGCATTATTGGGGGGGGAGGGGGCAGGAAGAGCCCCTTCCTCTACTCCAGCTCCTTTGTGAACCAGGCCTTGCCCCCTGGAATGGGACTATCACGCTGCCACTCCAGGGCCTGGGCAGGGGGAGAGCAGCTTATTGGATTGGCATATGCCCCGGCAGAGCTGGATTTCCCTCTTCCCGCTGAAGAAAGCCTGGCTCAAGTCAGGGGGACACGGCCCATTGCAGCAGGCAGCAAGCTCAGTCCTGACTGCCTAGCGCTGAGCCAGCTCTCTCTGCAACACAGCTCACTGCTCTGAAACCACCAGCCCAAGCAGGGCTCCAGGGCCCTTCCCACAACAGCTGCTCTGGCCCTTGCCTGGCTCTCCCTTGCACTAGAATGGGGAATTTGGCTGCCTGAAGATGGAATCTCAGAGCGGTTCTCCATGCTGGAGCCTAGCCTGGCCAGTTGCAGGCCTGCCAGCAAGCACGGTTTTCCTGAGGCTCGGCATGGCCCAGCCAGCAGTGATGCAAGGTGGGAGGAACTCACTGCCTCTGTTCCAGGCCAGGGTTTTCACCTACTCCTACAGGCTGCTCTGGGCCTGGTGGGCAGAGACCAGGGGCTAGAGCCTGGCCAGAACCCTCCATGGCGCAGGCCCCACAGAACACGTCCATACATTGCAAGGCAGAGCGGCAGCACGACTTCCAACTCCCCCAAATAAGCGCCAGAAAGTGCAGGGTGGAAAGAAGTAAAAAGCTGCTGTCCAGCCACACGGTTGGGGAGGAGCTGTTATCCTAGCAACAGTGAGAGCGTCACTCATCCCTGAGAAACTGCTTTGTTATGTTGCCTCCCTGCTTTATGGAAGGGAAAAGGGGGGGTGCAGTCCCTAGCCCAGGCTCCTGCCCGCGCTCCTAATGCTCAAGCTCAGGCCAATGAAATCAGGCGCCCAAAACCATTAGCTAGGCAACCCTGCTCTTCTCAGCCAGGGCAGCAGCCTGCAAGGGCTGATGCCAAGGGCAGCCCTGCTCCCAGATCGAACCCACGTGGCTTTTCCAAGGAGCCAGAGATGAGTGGAGAACCAGCCCCAGCCATGGCTTGGCATCGTCTCAGCTCAGGCACAACAGGGTGCGTAGCCTGAGGGCGACGGCAGAGACTCCATTTGGGCTGGAAGCTGTTGGGGAAAAAGGGGTGGGGCCGCGAGGGGGCAGGGCCCCTCCGCAGGACTGGGGGATTTGGTTCTTCAGGCTGCAAGGCAGAGAAAATTCCTGGGATTTTAGCAGAAATGCTCCTTTCCTGGCGAGAAAGCACTACCCTTTTGCCTGTTCCCATGGCAACAGTTCCCAAGATAAAAATGGCGGCTTGCTGGTTTCTCAGGCCATGTGCAGCTGTGACAGAAGGGACTGAGCAAGCAGCAAGAAGCTCTGAAGGGACAGGACCTGAGATGCCAGCAACCAGCTAGCAGCAGGCCAGAGGGTCCATCCCTCCCAGCCAGACCCAGTACTACCATAAGCAGACACATCAGGCCTGCAACCAGCACGAGCCTTCCTGTGAGTGGCCCGTTGCCCCCACTCCCAGCCACAGCCAAAGGAATGGGCCAGCCCAGCAACAAGCTCTGCCAGGGCCTGCCATGCAGGTGCCTGCGTCTTGGCAAAACCTGGAAAGAGAAGGAATTAGCTTAGAACCCACAACGCAAGGTCAAAGCATATCTCCTGACCCCCAGCGCTGGAGCAAGTACAGCCATACCAGGCTTGGGGTTGCAGGCCGGCTTATGGGCAGAGCATGGCCCCTGCCCAGGCAGCCATCATCTCCCTGCTACAGCAGGTCATTAACAGCAGAGTGGGCTGCTCAGTTTTGATACGTTTAGAGATAGCTTGTTCGCCAAATGGCATCAAGAAGAAATGGACCTCAGGACTTTGCCATCTGGCTAAAGAAGGCCAACCACCAGGGCATCCAAGGTGCCAACACGTGAGTAGTAGGGCTGTATCAGAGGGAAAGGGAGGCAATTGAGTGCATCCTCCGTGGCTGGAAGAGTTTGACCGTAATGAGTTCAAGTAAAATACAACGGGAAGAAGTCCCGTGTTTCAGCATTCACAAGACAACAGGCATTCCCTCAGGGGCTTGGGTAAAAAGCCCTCGCACCGTAATGTTGAAAAGAAATCAGCCTGGGATGTGGACTCTAAGCAGATTTGGATGGGATTAGATTTCACAAGAATGCCTAAAAACCAAAAAAGCTCACCTGAGAAACGAAAGAGAGGGAAAAAAAAAATCTGGCTTATAGGGAAAGTGAAGCACGCTATAGAAACAACCCTCCCATCTCTAAACAATGGGAAAAGGGGAAGTGGAGGGTAATGAATACAGATCAGATGCTAGGAACTGCTAGAAGTTGAGAAGAGAATCAAAGGCACAAGGCAAAAATCTAAGGCCAGCTAGCATTACGGTTCCAGTAAAGGATTTGTAAGTACATTAGGAACAAAATGATGAAAATCCGAACACTGGGATGGTGCATGGTGGAAGATTGTCAATAGATGATGCCAGTAAAGACGTCTTTCCAATACATACGCTGGTCTAATATGAGGGGAAGCCAGATGATATATCATCTAACTGAAAAGGTCTCAACAATAAGTTGTAAAACAGGGAATCATCATTATTAAATGCAACTGCCACCAATTGTGACTGCAAAAGAAACATAAGGAGCCAATAACAGCACCCCCAGGAGTTCTTTGATGGCCGAAAAGCAAAAAGAAATCCTACAAAATGTGGAAACATGGGCAAATTGCAAGGAGGCATACCAAAGACTAGTAGATAGCATATAGGGGGAAAAATCAGAAAAGCTAAGGTACAAATGAGTTACACCTAGCTAAGAACACATCAAAAAGACCATAAGAAGAGGTTCTTTACTACATTAGAAGCAAGAGAAAGACAAAGCATGTGTCCCTTTACTCGTGGGGAACTATAACAGATCACTTTAGAAGTCCTGCAGCGTTTCATGCCTTATTTTGATTCAGTCCTCACTAAAAAAGTTACTTGTCCTGAGTACCCCTGGTCGCCCTAAAACACGAAGGGGAGAAATGCCAAACAAACTATACGGAAATAAGAACACATTTACAGACTGTTTTAAAATACTTAACGCTAGCCAAGGCCTACACACTTTTAGGCTGGGCATTGAGGTTGCTCAAGCACATCTTAGAGAGAAGATGAGGGAGCAATGGGAAGACTGCTGGACAAGGAGACATCAAAACAAATCAGGATACAGACTTCCCTCAGCCATGCAGGGACTATTTGGGAACAACCCTGGAATTTTGTCTTGCCTGATCTTTTCCTCAATTTAGAATTAGAGATATTTGGGGGAAACGTGTAATACAGGCCCTTCATCAGAAAATGCATCTGCCAAAAGCTGAAGGGCTAGGACCTGGAAGCAGAACAGATGACACTGCCCTGTTTTGTGGCTGAAATCAAGCAGATCCACGCTCAGGACATTCCCATGTTCGGGTGGTGTGTGTTCCATCTCCCTTCTCTGTCCTGGAGAAGCGTCTGCTGTGAACGATGTGAACCATCGTGTGGGGGTGTGTCACTCCAGGAATGCACATTGCTGAAATGTGAACACGCATGGGTCTATGACCCATTCCATAACTGTATTGCCTCACCCAGCCAGAGGGGATCCTTGCCACCTGCCACTTGAATGTGAAACCCACATGCCACATTGGCAAGATCTTGCAGACTCTCTCTGACGAAGGGAAAAGTGGAGACAGGCATTTCTGACTGCAAGCTGATGGGAGCCCGATTGCCTTGAGGTGATGGATGTTATGAGTTTGTTAAACAGTGGTTTAAAAGCAGGGGTGAGAACATTCACCCTTATTAAAGATGCTGAGACAGAGCGAATAGCAATTTACTAGACTACTCTGGTGGTGGAGGGACAAGCTTTCAAATTTCACAGCACTCTTCCTCAGGGCTGGAAGACAGACCTGAAAAAGCTCGTGCAGCTCAAACAAGCGTGTCCCCTGCCACCAAAAGAAGGTCCAAGTTAAAGTACTACCTCACCCACCTTCCTCTCAGCCTGACCAACAATTAAATAGTTGTAAAAAGCATTAAACCCTTCAATGTAACACCAGGATCTGAACCAACAGGAGAGGAAATTCAGGGCTATGTTTGGTGAGTTTGGTGTCCTCTGTGATAGAGAACAGCAAGCAAGCCCAGAGAAGCTGAGAGAAGGCAGAAAAAGCAAGCATGGTCAGGCATGGTCATGTAAGAGCAAGAGCTTTTGGGCCAAGGCTAGTTAAAAGAGCCTTTAAACTATGAGCAAAGAAGCTAAACACCTGATTGATTCCTCTGTGTTAGGGAAACAGGACATTGAAAACAAACCACTGATGCCTATATCACTCTCTCCTGGTCATAATGGAAATGACCTGCAGCGCATAGAAGGGCTAACCACTTGGTCAACCAGAGATAGACTGCTGTCCACCAACGGGGAGTGCTCACATGGTGGCAGATAGGCACCATCTAGGGTCGATTCCGTTCCTGGTCCCTCAGTGAAGCATTTCCAAGAGTTTTCAGTTTTTTGTATTTAAGTAAAACTGCAACTTGAAGCAACAGGGCCTTTTTGGGTGTAACGAAGGACAAGGAAGTTCTTGGCAAAGAGTAATTTGCAACTGTGCTTCAAAGTTTTTTTGGGAATTTCCCTAAAAAAAAAAAATTGCCAAGAAAACCCAGTGCTGCTCTCAGCAGATAGCAAGTAATTTCCTGTATGGAAAGGGGCTTAAGTGTCACATGGTAGCCAACGCTCCTCTCTCTATTGCTATTACTGCTGAACAACAATTTGGAATTGGGGTCCTTGATCTTCTAAAATTCCAGAGCCAGCCTCGCCGGAGAGCTCACGAGGCTGCGAGGAGGCCTGGAGAATTGCACATGCTCCAACGTTGCTAGCAAGGTAGCTCCAAAAATTAAACTGTCCATCTTTCTACTGGGCTCTCACCAACCACCTAGTCACGCTCCCACATTGAATCACCAGATAAAACATAGGAGGCAGCCATACGGTGGCCATTTACTTCCACCAATCGCCTGAGGAAGATGATATTAAGAGTCGATCGCACCTCGGTCATAATACCTGCACATATGCAGTAAAGAACACAGACAAGCCGTATGACCACACCTCAAAGAGCGGCTCTTGTTTCCGCCGTCTCTCCCCCCCTCCTCTCCCCCACCCTCGCCAAATGAAAAAAACACAACCAACCCCCATCCACCCTTCAGGCAGCAGAGAGACGTGGTTGTATCTGTCGCTCACAGGCGAGGACAAGCGTGGGAGGAGAGGGGGGGGAGAGGAGGATCTTAACATGTGTCCTGCTGTGATGGGGTGGGGTTGTTGTTTTTTTTTGGGGGGGGGGGGGAGAGACCTGCAAGCAGAGAGTTTTTGAGGTGAGCAGGCTGTGTGCTACAGCATAGGGAAGGAAGGAGAGTTTGAGGAGATAGGACCTTTTTAATATCATCTGCCAATAACTCAGCGTAGTCAATGGCACCTCTGGCTCGCTGGCCCATGCTGTTGCATTAAGGTGGACGGGCGTGGGACTAGGTGGTTGGTGAGATGCCAGTATTGAAAAGGCTGGACAGTTTAATTTTTGGAGCTACTTGCTAAGCAACTTGGAGCATGTGCAATGCCTCCCGCCTGCCTCGCACCTCGCTGAGCTCTGCCAGGCGGAGCGTGCTCTGTGAATTTTAGGAAGATTCCAAGACCCATTTCCAATTTGGTTGTCAGCAGTAATAGCAAGAGAGAGAGGAAGCGTTGGCTACCGAATGTGACACTTATGAGACCCTTTCCATACAGAATTACTGATCTGCTGAGAGCAGCACGGGTTTTTTGGCAATTTTTTTTTTAAGGAAATTCCCCAATAAACTTCTGAAGCACAGTTGCAATTACTCTTTGCCAAGAACTCCTGTTCCTATCCGTACACCCAAAAGCCCTGGCTCAAGTTGCAGTTACATTAAATACAAAAACTGAAAACTCTTGGAAATGCTTCACTGAGGGACAGGAACGGAATCGACCCTAGATGGTGCCTATCTGCGCAGTGACACTTCCCGTGGGTGACAGTCAGTCTATCTCCTGGAGTGTTTGACACCAAGTGGTTAGCCCGTTCTATGCGCTGCAGGTCATTTATGACACAGGAGAGAGTGGATGATGGCATCAGGTGGTTTGTTTCAATGTCCTGTTTCCACTAACACAGGAGGAATCAATCAGGTGTAGCTTCTTGCTCTATAGTTTAGAAGCTCTTGTTAACTAGCCTTGGCACCAAAAGCTCTTCTCTACACTGACCATGGCTGACAATGCTGCTTTTCTTGCCTTCTCTCAGCTTCTCTGGGCTCTTCTTGCTGTTTCTATCCACAGAGACACAAACCTTCAACAAACAATAGCCACCTGAAATTTCCTCTGCCCATGTTGTTCAGATCCTGGGTTACATGAAGGAATTTAATGCTTTTTACAACTATCTTAAAATTGTTGGTCCCAGGGCTGAGAGAGAAGGTGGGTGAGGTAGTACGCTTTAATTGGACCTCTTTTGGTGGGCAGGACGCCTTGTTTGAGCTGCACAGAGCTTTTCTCAGGTCTGTCCTTCAGCCCTTAGAAGAGTGCTGTGAATATTTGAAAGCTTGTCCCCTCCACCACCAAGCTAGTCTAGTAAATGCGTTATTCGCCTTCTGTCTCAGCTATCTTTAAGAAGGTGATGGTTACACCCCCTGCTTTTTAAACATGTTTAACGCAAACTATAACATCCGCTAAATTTTTCAGACACTCAGGCATCGGCTCACATCATTGCTAGCAGTCAGAAATGCCTGTTCTCCACTTTCTCCCTCTCGTCAGAGAGAAGTCTGGCAAGATCTTGCCAATGTGCCATTGTGTTTCACATCAAGTGGCAGGTGGCACAGGATGCCACCCTGTCTGGCTTGATGGCAATACAGTTTATGGAATGGGTGCATAACCATGGTGTTTATCAAACAATTTCAGCATGTGCATTCCATAGGAGTACCCGCCACACCGATGTTCCATGTTCACAAGCAGACGGCTTCTCGCAGGAACAGAGAGAAGAGGGAGATGGATTCCAACACAACGACACACCACGAACATGGGAATGTCTGAGGATGGATCTGCTTGAATTCAGCCCACAAACAGCAGTGTCATCTGTTCTGTTCCAGGGGGGCCTAGCCCTTCAGTTTGCAGATAGCATTTCGGATGAAGGCCTGTAATTACACGTTTCCCCAATACCTCTAATTTCTAAACAGTGAGGAAAAAAGATCAGGCATGACATCCAGGGTGTCCCTGATGAGTCCCTGAGCATGGCTGAGGGAAGTCTGTATCATGATTTGTTTTGAATTGCTCCTTGTCCAGGCATCTCCCATGCTGCCCTCATCCTTCTCTCTCAAATGTGGCCATGAGCACCTCCATCCGCAGCCTAAAGAGTGTAGGCCTTGGGCTAGCTGCTTATATTTTAAAAACACAGTCTGTAATGTGTTCTTTCCCTAGTTTGGTTTGCATTCTCCCTTGTCGTCGTTTAGGGCGACCAGGTATCAGGACAAGTAACTTTTTTTTAGTGAGGAACTGACATCAAAATAGCATGAAACGCTGCAGACATTCTAAAGTGATCTGGTTATAAGTTTCTTCCCACACTGAGTAAAGGACACATGCCTTGCGTCTTTTTCTCTCTTTCTCTTGCTTTAATGTAGTTAAGACCTCTTCCTCTTATGGCCTTTTGTGGTTCTAGCTTAGGTGTAACTATTTTGGTACCTTAGCCTTTCTGATTTTTTCCCCCTATATCTTCTCTAGTCACTTTGGGTATGCCTCCTTAGCAAAATTTGCCCATCGTTTTCCCACATTTTGTAGGATTTCTTTTTGCTTTTCCCCGCAGGACATTCAAGAACTCTGGGGTTGTGCTGTAATTGGCCTCCTTATGTTTTTTTTGTGCATCGACAATTGGTGGCAATGTTGGCATTTAAAATAAATGATGATCCTGTTTACAATTATATGTTGAGACACTTCAGTTAAGATCAACTAGTATCATCTGCTTCCCCCTCCACTATAAGACCAGCATATGATTTGAAAGAGTCTTTAAACTGCATCATTATGACAATTCCACCGCATGCACCAATCCAGTGTTCGGATTTTCATCATTTTGTTCCTAATGTAAATTTACAAAACTCTATCTACCGATGCTGCTGCATAGGATTTTGCCTTGTGCCTTTTGATTCTCTCTCAACTTCCTGCAAGTTCCTACATCTGATCTGTATTCCATTACCCTCCACTTCCCTTTCTCCCCATTGTTTAGAGATGGGAGGTTGTTTCATAGCTCTTTCCTTTCCCTATAAGCCAGATTTTTTTCCCCCCGGGCGCTCCCCCGAGCCTCCAAGGAGCCAGCCCCCCCAAATCCTGGGGCACCACCAGCCCCTAGAGCCTCCAGGGAGCACCCCCCAACCACGCTGAGCCCCAGGGTGCCAGCCCTCCCCTGCAGTGCCCCCCTCCCAGCTTCCTTTGGCCTTGCCGGTGCCTGGGTCGGTTTCCGGCTGTGCTGGACCCGTGCCCAGGAAGCCAGGCGCTGGTTCGAGGCTCTGTTGTCTGCACTGGCACTGCCCTTGCCCCAGTGCACATGTTCATTTCGAGCCCAGCTCTCCTTCAGCGTGGTCATGGCTGGAGCGAGGGAAGCGGCTCTGGCTTTTCCCTGACTTCCAGCCCAGCCCCACGTGCCCCAGGGAGGGTGTGAGGTTTAGGCCCTGTCCTGGGTCCGGTTTTGCCCATTGCTAACCAGGGCTGGTTGCGTGCTGCTACTCGTGTGCCCCAAGGGGGAAGGCTCCAGGCAGGGGACTTCTCTTGGAATGGCTTAGATGCAGTTAAACCTCCCCCATGCTGGTGCCGTGGAGGCATTGGCATAGCTGGGCAGGTGCTGCTGCTTGGCCCCGTCAGGGGATTGGGGCTGGGCCCTGGAGGGGGCAGGATGAACACTCCGGAGGGTAGGATAGCTCCCTGCCCCTGCTTTCTGGCCAGCACCCAACAAGCTGTTAGGCCCAACACTGTCCAAGTCCAGGCCTCCTATGGCCACATCTGTGCCTGGTGCCAGAGGTCTCCCCTGAGCTCAGAGTCCAGCTGGGCTCTGACACACTCAGGTGTGCGTTTACTGGCAGGGGATGTTCCCTCTGGAAACACAGGGGAAAGATCCACAGGCCCTGGGAGGTTTCCCCCTCAGCAGCTTTCCTTGCACCTTGAAGGGAATCTCTTTCTTGCCCTGGGGTTGGCCCAAGATGCTAGATAGAAAGTATCTGGCCCAGTCTCGCAGTCACGCTCTTGGGATCAGGGCAGGTTCTGGCTTGGTGATGGCTGACTGTGTTAGAGGAGGGTCTGCTGCAGCTTTGCACCCGGCGAGCCCCTCGTCCTGTGCAAGGAGCTGCAGCCATGTGGCTTGTGCTGTTTTTGAGGTGCTCTCCCCAGGGGTGGCTGGTCTAGAACCTTACATAGTTTTGAGGGAGGTTCCTTCCTCCATTGCTAGGGGGGCTGCAGTGCTTGAGCCTGGGGAGCAGATCGCTCTGTTCAGAGTCTTGATGCCAGAGTGGACTGCTGAAAACCAGCTGTGCTGAGTTCCAGCAGCACACAGAGCGGAGAATTTCCTCAACTGCTAGCGGAGCTAGAGCAGAGAAAGGGGCCAGTCTTGCTGTGAAGCCCCCAAGTGTCCCTGCGTGCAGCATGCAAGGGTTAATCATTGACTGTATTTGAAACACAAACACCCTTATTTCTACTGATTTTTATTCAACTTCCAGACATTGGATCTAGTTCTGCCTTTGTCTCAGAGTAAAGTTCCCTCTCCCATCAAATCTTTCTGCCATATGGGAACTCCGACTGCGATCTAGTCACCTCTTAACTTTCCCTGGTAAACTAAACAATTGATCCTCCAGCTCTCGCTGTCGGGCAGGTTTGCCAGACAGGGGCTCTGCTTCTGGCTCTCTTTGGCACCTTTCCAAGTGTTCTCAGCATCCTATTGGAAGTGTGGTGCCCAGAACTGGACACACGTCTAGTAACAGTCTCACTATGGCTGTGTACAGAGGTGACACTGCCGCCCTTGTCCTGCAGAGAGTTACTGGTTAGAGAATATTTCATAAGTTTCATGGATTTGAGTCAGTAGGGCCTGAGGAAGTTCATCCGAGAGTACTAAGGAACTAGCTGTCCCCATCTCAGAACCATTAGCAATTAATTGCCTTGGAGAACTCCGAGGACTGGAGAAAGGCAGACGGGAACAAAGAGGACCAGGAAATTATAGACCACTGAGCCTGACTTCAGTACCTGGAAAGATACTGGAACAATTGATTAAACCATCCATTTGTGAGCATCTAGAGGATAACAGGTTATAAGGAACAGCCAGTGTGGATTTGTCAAGAACAAAATCATGTCAAACCAGCCTCATCTTCTTCTTTGACAGGGTCACTGGCCCAGCGGATGGGGGGGAGCCGTAGACATGATACCTTGATTTTAACAAGGCTTGTGACACGGTCCCACATGACATTCTCATGAGCAAACCAGGGCAGTGCAGGCTAGATGGAATTGCTAGAAGGTGGATGCACAACTGACTGAACAGTCAGACTCACTGAGGAGTTATCTGTGGTTCGCTATCAAACTGGGACGGCAGAGCTGATGCAGGCATCAGTCCTGAGTCTGGTGCTAGTCACTGTTTTCGTTCATAACTTGAGTAATGGAGTGGAGAGGGTGCTTATAACAACCACAGCTGATACCCAGCTGGGAGAGGCTGAAAGCACTCTGGAGGACAGGATTAGAGTTCAAAACAACCTTGACAAATTAAAGAATTGGTCTGAAATCAATAAAATTAAATTAAATAAAGACAAGTGCAAAGTACTACATTTAGGAAGGAAAAATCAAATGCCCAGCTACAAAAGAGGGAATAACTGGCCAAGTGAAAGCTCTGCTGAAAAGGGCTGAGGTTACAGTGGATCGCAAATTGAACATGAGTGAACAATATGATGCAGTTGCAAAAAAAAAGGCTATCATCCTCCTGGGGGTGTATTCACAGAAATGCCATATGGAAGAGAAAGGAGGTAACTGCTCAGCACTGGTGAGGCCCCAGCTGGAGTGCCGTGTCCAGCTCTGGGTGCTGCCCATTACGGAAGATGTGGCTCAATAGGAGGGAGTCCAGAAGAGAGCAACAAAAATGAGCCAAGGTTTAGAAACCCTACCCTGTGAGGAAGGGTTAAACACTGGGCGTTTAGTCTGGAGAAAAGAAACTGATCGAGGGGTGGGTACCTGATAAGTTTCCAGTTCTGTGAAGGGCTGTTCTAAAGAGGACTGAGTGATTGTTCTCCTTGTCACCGAAGGCAGGACAAGAAGCGATGGGCTTCATCTGCAGCCTGGGAGATTGAGGTTGGATATTAGGAAAACTTCTTAACTCTCAGAGTGGTTAATCTGTGGCCCAGGCATCCGGGGAGGTTGTGAAATCCCCATCATTGGAGGGTTTTAAGAGCACGTTGGACAAACACCTGCAAGGGAGGGTCCAGCTTTTCTTAGTCCTGCTTCAGTGCAGGGGGCTGGGCGCAGTGACACATCGAGGTGGTTACAGCCCTTCCTTTCTGTAATGTGGAGATTACTTGCTCATACAGCCAAGGATCATGTTCGCCCTCCTAGTGACAGCATTCCGCTGGCTGTGCACGTTGGGCAGGCTTGTCAGGACCCCAGGTCCTGGGCTGCGTCACTGCTTTCCAGCGTGCTGTTCCCCAGCCTGTGCTCTGGGTTCCAGGCATGTACCTGAGCCCACTTTACCGTGTGATGCGGCTCACTCTGCAGAACTGACCTGGCAGCAGCTACCATGCCAACAATTTTTGTCCTCTGCAAACTTAGACCAACTGCTTTATCTTCAGCCACATCACGGAGGATGATACTGACCAGCCTTTGGCTAAAACCAGACCCCTGTGGGACCCCTCTAGAAACAAGATGTATGTAAAGGGCAGGCTGCCTTCTCACTGCCCACTTATGGCCAGGGGTGGCTCTGCAGCACCCAGCCTCAGTTTCCCCTTCACAGTTTCCCAGGAATGCTCCACAGAGGCTTACATGCAATACCAACCTGCTTCCTTGGGGACTGGTTTGTTAACATAAAGCAAACCCAAAGGCAAGTCTCTGCTCCACCAGCCTCCCACAGGGCACAGCACCTCCTCCCGGAGCTCTGGCAGCTCCCAGCCTCTCCATTCGGCCCAATTTTCAGCTCTTCCCAGGTTCTGCTTGGTCTGTCCCTGTGAGCGCAGGGGTTGCACAGGCCTCCTCGCTAGGCCTGTTTTTCAGCTTCCCCAGCTGTGTCCTTCAGGTGCCTTTTCAGCAGCTCTCGGTCATTCTTCCCCTTCCCTCCCTGGGATGGGGAGTCCAGAGACAGCACCCCTCACCCCTGGTGGCTCCCCTTTAGGCCCCAGGGGCTTCCCGTAAACCCATTCAGGCACCAAGTAATTGATCATGGGTGTGCCAGCCCCTCCCCGCCCCTTAAAGGAGCTAGTTGCCCTGGGACAGCCTCTGGGGTCGAAAATACCCCATTGATAATTGCTTTGGGAATCTGTTGGCCAGTTTCTAGTCCGTTTAATCTGTGCTTCGTTAAAAACTGGCACTATACAAACACGATCAATGAATCTAGTTGCAATGTAACAAGGCCTGCGGGGCTACCGCTGAATGCCTCACAGAAATCTAACTGCCATGTCATGTTACCTTTACTAACTGTGGTTGTAATCTCAAAACAATGCCAAGTGTGTTTGACGAGACCCGTTTTCTGTGAAATCACATGGATTGGCATTAGTTACGCTGCTCGCCTCTTTGTTCTTTACTGATTGCATCCTGGAGCAGATTTTCTATGATTTTGCCCAGGATCAATGTCAGACTAATTGGCCTATAGTTACCTGGCTCATCCCACTTACCCTTGTAGAATATTGGCACAACAGACGCTTTTTTCCCCTTCTCTGAGACTTACCCGTTGTCCAAGAATTATGAGATCTTACCAATTAGTCAGCTGCTCCTCAGCCAATTCTTTTACAACTCTTGAGTGCAAATTATCCTTTCTTGTCCCTTTAGAAATGTTTCACTGCAGCAGTGGCTGCTGCTGTCTGGCCTGGTCAGGACCAGGCTGCCAGGCCGTGGCATCGTGGTGAATCCTGGGGTCCAAGGAAACTCTCTAACCCAGATCCTTCCAGTTCCCTGGCTCCATTGGTGACCCTTGAGCAGCCGAAGGGGGGTGGAGCTCATCCCATCCCCAAGCAGACAGGATCCAGGGCTGCCAGCTACAAGCAGTGCCTCCCATTTCTAGCATCTTTCAGCTCGTTGCCATGCCAACCCCAGCCCTTCCTGGGAGGCTGGCAAGCCCGGTGCCCCCCTTCCCTTCCAATCCCCTTGGACCAGGCTCTGCTGGCTTCTGCAGATGGCTCCATAGCCCGGGCTGAGCTGGCCTTGGTGTCTGGGGCAGGGCAGGGGGCAGGCATGGCACCCTGGCTATGCACACAGGAACACAGCCCTTAAATGAGCAGGTGGGGAAGGGGGCCTGAGCTAATGGGTGGGGGTCGGTAGGAGGCGGGACCCACATGGCTGTAGCCGGGAGCCGGCCTGGCCACCCTGAGCTGGGCTCGCTTACTGTGGATGGGTCATTGGGAAGCGCGATGTGCCCGCCATGCTCAGGTCTGTCTGTCTGTCTGTCTGTCTGCAGGGGGCACCGCCGGCTGCTTGGCACAGCGATGGGAAGGAGCTGGCCTGGGTGCTCTTGGTTCATACGGGGCTACCCAGCTGGCCTGCGGCTCTGCAGATCCCTGTGGTGGATGAGCCCCTCCGAAGCGCCCACTCCCTCAGTCGTCCCTGCCTGGGGAGCAGGGCAGGCCCTGACCCTCGCCCCTGAGTGCCCCCACCCCATGGACCTCGCCCCCCCGGCTCTGCCTCCCGTCCATCCCCAGCGCTTGGAGCAGGCGCCATGGCAACGGCTGCAGGCCGCGCGGGGGCAGCCCTGAGCGAGTGACAAGCCGCCACCACTGGCACCTGGGCACAGGCGATGGGCAGCGGGCGTGTGGTGCTCTGGGCCCTGCCTGCCTGCAGCTGAGGGGAACCCCCAGCCCCCAGACCAGCCACCATGGTGATGTCCCAGGGCACCTACACCTTCCTCACCTGCTTCGCCGGCTTCTGGCTCATCTGGGGCCTCATCGTGCTGCTCTGCTGCTTCTGCAGCTACCTGCGACGACGCCTCAAGAGCCAGCAGGAGGAGCGGCTGCGGGAGCAGAACCTGCGTGCGCTGGAGATGGAGCCGCTGCACTATGAGGGCTACTCAGGCAGCCCCCCTGGCATGGCCATGGCCATCCCCCCCCGGCTGCGCATGGAGCCGCACCACCCCCCCGGCCCACCCCCCCAGCCCTGGAGCTACCGGCACGGTGAGGGCTGCTTGTGACCCACGGTGCCAATTCCCTAGGCCTGGCCCATTGCCGCCAGGGGTTTACCAAGGCAGGGAGTGGATGGTGCTCATGCCGGCTCGGAGCCTGAGGAAGGGCTGGCCACTCAGAGCCTCCCTGGCTACAGCAACCCCCATCCTGCCCCGCTGGCCAGTCCAGCAGAACCCCGGCCATGCTCAGTCCCAGAGCAGAGTGCCCTAGGGAGCCTGACCCCCACCCCCCCCCAGCGCCTGCTGGAGGGCCTCCATGGGGCTGGCTGGGGCCTGCACTCCTCAGGGAGGCTGTGGTTCAGGCCCCATCCACACATGGAAGTGGGAGAGCCTGGTGCGGCCCCTCACTCAGTGCGTGTCTGCTGCTTGCCTTGCAGAGTCGGACCTGTCCAAGCCCCCGTGCTACGAGGAGGCACTGCTCATGGCTGAGCCGCCACCGCCCTACAGCGAGGTGCTCATGGACACACGGGGGCTGTACCGCAAGATCAACGCCCCCTTCCTGAGCCACGAGCGCCCCGAGAAACAGGAGCAGCCCCCCAGCTACAAGCCCCTCTTCCTGGACCGAGGTTACAGCGCAGCCCTGCACGTGCCCAGCTCTGCCAGCCAGGGCCCCACCTTCTATCTGGAGGCTGAGCGTGCCCAGCGCATGTTCCCCAGCTGGATGGACTCAGAGCTCAGCAGCAGGGACACGTATGAACCTGGGGCCTGGCACCTCCCTGTCTCCATGCCCTTGTTTGGCAGGACTACGGCAGTTTAGGGGCCTGCCGGGCAGAGTGCCACATTAGAGCCTGCCTGAGCCCTGGTGCTGTCACTGGCGCAGCTGGGCTCAAGCTGCCCGTTCCCCTTGGGAGCCACCCTGGGCCCCACCTCAGGGCTAGCGCAAACCCAGGCTGGACAATGTGACACGTTGCCTGCTGCAGCCAGTGTGAGGGGCTGGTCCCCATCCTACTCCGTGGCTCCCTGCAGGCCCCCTGGTGCTGACTGGGGCTCCGAGCAGGCCCTGCACTGGGCTCTTTCCTAGTTCGTTTGTTACAGTTTGAGAATAAAAGTTTGTGGCACCAGTTTCATTCCAAGCAGAGCCAGGCTGCCTGGGCGGGGGGACTGGGGGCAGGCTCCACCCTGCCCTCCACAATGGGGCCTGGAGTATCCCACTCAGCAGGTGAGCACAGCCCCCCAGGACCCACTCTCCCTGTGGGGTGCTTGTTGGGACTGGCTCAAAGTTTTTTGCCGCCCCAAGCAAAGAAGTTTTCCTGTGCCCCTCTGGCCCCGCCCCATTCCAACCCCTTCCCCAAGTCCCCGACCCACCTCCTCCCCCAGGCGTACTGCATTTCCCCTCCTACTCCTCTGGGAGGGACGGGGGAGAAGTGGAGCAGCAGCACTCGGGGGGGGGGAGCAGGTGGCAGTGGAGCAGAGGTGAGCTGGCAGGGGGAGCGGTTCTTCTGTCCTCCCCCCAGGTTACTTCCTGCAGCCCTCCCCATGCCCCCCACCACCGAAGCTCACCTCCGCTTAGGGCCGGCTCCTGGCTTTTTGTGCCCCAAGCAAAACAAAAAAAAACCACACAAAAAAAGGAGCCAGAGTGCTGCCCCTTGGAAAGCACATGCTTGGAGTGCTGTTGCCTAGAGCTGGCCGT